>NW_006263454.1:254707-289343 GCF_000469605.1 Apis dorsata
AATTCGCTCCATTTTTCTTTTCTTTTCTTTCTTTCTTTCGCTCACGTTCCATCGTATCCGATTATACGTATTCACCAATTCCTAATGCACTCTAATTTTTTTCTTTTTTTCTCGTTCTCAACGAGACATTTGAACGAAAGTTTATAGTGGATTATAAACTGGCGGAGAGAGATGAAAAATCGAAATGAAAAAAAAAAGTTCGTTGGATTCGAGATAATGTAATTCCCCTTATATTTCCCTCTCTTCGTGGGAAAAAATCCTCTTCAACTTTGACGAGGTAAAAAATTATCTTCGATAACAACAACAAAGAAAAAAAGATGAATGATGCATGTACATAAATTGAGAATTATGAGAATTATGTTTCGAGAAGAAAGAGAAAAAGAATAAGAGAGGGGAAAGGAGAAGGAATAGAGAAAAATTGGCGTACTTCATTCCCGGTAATTGGACGGCATAGCTTGTAGTTCCCGGGGAAATCGTGATGCAAATGTGGGGCCGTAGTCAAAATTAAAGGAAATCCTTTTTCTGGCCACGTAAACCGCCATTTGGAAGGGGACGCGATCGAGTGAATTCTCCAAGTTTCGTTTCGAAATAAACATTCATTGGGACCCGCGGAGCTTAACATAACACGATACCCTTTTAAACGAATCTTCCCTTCACTATTATAAAACTGGAAAAGTTTGGTCGAAAAACCGTAACAACACCCTTTGCCAATATATTTCTTCCACGACTTTTTATTTACGATACATCGATAAAATGTTATCGATTAATTAAAAATCGTCTCTCGGTTGTGTGGAAAAATTTATCGATATTAAGATTTATTAAAAAAAATTTCTCAATTTGTTCCATCCTTTTACATTTAATTAAATAATAGATTCATATCGCGTTGTACCAATTTCGTCCTTTTTGCTTTAAACAATCAATAGTATCGCGTTCTACATGTACATGCATTATTGAAGAGGAAATTTTTTATTGGGGAAAAAATTTACATACATACACATACGCCCTAGAGTTATACGCGCCTTCGATATTCGATAAAATATCACGCGCCAAAGTGTAATTTTTATATAGATCTTAAACTTGGAACGTAATATTGAATTAACAAGCAAATTAATTTAAAAAAAAAAAATAAATAAATTCGTTGCAATATCTTCCAATATAAAATCTATAATTATTATATCGTTATATCATATATATATAACATATCATATTATTATTATTAATAATAATATTATAATACGTTTATTTTATTATCCTGTGATATGATTTTATTAAGACGTAATCGTGGCAGATGTAATTTTAAATTGGTTTACAAACTTCGAGCGAGCTCAACTCCCTGTGAATAGTAGTGTAACAGTAATATACGATGAGGTAAATTTCCCCGAAGCCCTTGTCAGAATGTTGGAAGGGAAAAGGGAGAGATGTGTAGGGAAACGGGTGATGCATTCACCTTTCGATGGAGCGTCCTCATTAACTCATTCACCAAGTCGTGGATCGGAACTCGTATCGTCATCGTGATTATGATTACGCGCCTCGTTTTCACCGATGACTTTCCGACACGCTCTTCTTTCTCTTAAAAGCTTCATCGGTTTCTGTTTCGTGGTGCCGTGTTTATTTGCAAGCGTCGGCAAAGAGTTTAATTAAGAGTCACATTAGTTAGAAAATCCGAATGGATGGAAAATGATATTCGCAATTAAATTAAATGGCGATTAAATGATGAAATTCCAAGAACGAGGAAGCGAAAATGGTGGATTCGAAAATGAGGTAAATAATGATGAGAATCGCTCTGAGTGTTAAGTATTTGGGAATGTGATCGAAGATTTGTTTGAAAAAAACTTGTTAACAAGAGTAAAAAGATAAAATTCGTTTCGAATAATTTGTAAACACCAGAGAAATCATAAAGAGAGATAAAACAATCGATAAATAAAAAAGAGATAAAAATGATGAAGTAATAAAATCATAAAGAAACAATTATTTACACATCCTTTTGATTAATTAATTTTAACCTCGAAAAATTTCGATTCTTCGAGCTCCGTCAAATCCTATTTCTCTCTATTAATTTCTCTTCACTTCTCTCTTTTTCATAGCTCGTTTTTTACCAATACACGTTCGACTATCTTCCTTCTGGATCTCTTTCTCTCTCCATTTTCTCTTCTGATAAGCTTCGCGACGAAAAGGGAAAAATACGAAAGATGAAAAACGAGGAAAGTAAAGAAATAAGTGACAGGAAGAGATAGAGAGAGAAAGAGAGTTTCCAAGAGGAAAGTTTGAGGCGAGAGCGACTGGCGAATGGATTAAGCAAACTAATTTATAGGAAAAAAAGAGAAGAGGGAGGGAGTGAAGAAAACCGGAAGTCCAAGGCAAAAATACGATTAACGTGGCAAAGTGGCTAGCCAGGAGAATCAGATCTCTAGGCAGGAAGCTTGTTACGAAGAAGAGAGCGCGAGATCACAGGAAAATAGATAAATTTACTTCTCCCTGTGTGTAATTAAACACCCTCGACCATTCGTGTCTCCATTCTGTGTCACACTTTGAAGGAAAGGGGTCTGGACATCCCCTTTCCATATCCAGCATTAATATAAACGCCCAACCCTTTGTTATTTCCATTCATGATTCTTCAATATCTTCTCGTCTCCCTGGAAATTTTTGCATTCCAACATCGACACAAAGAACGGCTTTTGCGCTGCGATAAAGGAAAAAGGAAAGGCGATGGCTGGCTTGTAGGATTGTAGAAAAAGAGAAAGTATAGTGGGATGGAAACAAGTACGCTTGGACGACGACGGAACGGGGACGAAGTTGTTAAAAAAAAAAAAAGAAAAGAAAAGGAAGCGAAAGAAAGAAAAAAGAAAAAGAAGGAGAAGGAGAGGAAAGAAGAAGAAAAAGGAAGGGGAGATAAAAGGAACAGCATGCCGGAGAAACATGAAGGAATTTGCATTCAATTCTCGGTATAATTGACCAGTTCGATTCGCACTTCTATTCAAACGTCACAGAGAAAAATGTCGCTTTATTTGGAATTAATAGGAATTCCGTCTTCCTTGGGAAGCTATCTTTCCTTTTGCTTCTATCCTCACCGGCATCTCCTCACCCTCTTTCTCATCCACGACCCACGTTTCCTGTTCACATTCTTACAAGTGCGCTCCCGCGCAGTCTTGTTGCAGAAACTTCTTCGAGAGACGACCCCGAACGAATTTAGTCGGTGGCAAAGAAGTAGGAGAAAGGGAAATAGGAAGGGGAGAGAAACGATTGCTCGGGCAAAAAGAATGACGAAAAAATGTAGCAGGAGATGAGAATATTGATCAAAGAAACGGGACAAAAACGGAAGGGAAAGGATATAATATTAGTTGTATTATCGAGTCTATTATATGGCCATAAAGTGGAACCACAAATGTTTGTATTATTGAAATTCATGATACATGTATATATTATATATACACGTTATAGAACAACGATTCGAATCGTGAAAATCAATTTTAATAATTAATTTAATAAGTAATTTTCTCATATCAAAAATTATTTTTCTTTTTTTTATCTGTATCCAATTTAAGAGTTATTAAAAAACCAAACAGACTATCAGACAACTTTTAAGCTTACGAATGATGTTCTATAATTTTTATCAATATTCTTATAAATATACATATCTCTTATTCGAAAAAATTATGTATTCAATGAACAATTCACATTTAAATATCATACAATCCTCACGATTATAAAACAAAATCGAGTATGGAAAAAATGCAGAGGATTCGCGTAAAGGAACGAAGTTTCCGCTCGATTCTTTCTATCATCAGCCTGTGTCGCGTCTAACTTACATTCAAATTAACCCGCGATGCAATATCTAGTCGAAATTAACATAAATTTCTCTCTTCATTCATTTTCATTCACCGAGCTGACTTCTTTTCCCAGACCATCCCGGTAGTCTTAGGATGCAATACTGCGCGAACACGGGTGAAAAAAGCGACTGGAAAGATGAAAGAACGAATGTACGCGGAAAAACGAGGCACGAGGGAGATAGAATCATAGACGATATCGAGAGAACGAGAAAGAGGAAGAAACCATGCGTTCAATACGCATGCGAGGTAAAACATGTGCGCGGGCGCGTACAACGAAGGCTCTTTTCGATCGACGTAGCACCACGACTCTGACGATGACGTCGAGGAGAACGTGGACAACAACGACAACGACGACGACGACGACGAAGACGACGAAGACGAAGTCGGCGTCGACCAACGACGTCGACGTCGGTAGCTAGCTTCGTTGCGATGCGATAGTGGTAGTACTAGCAGTAGTATTACAGCAAGATAGCGAATGGTGGGAATAGAATATCGTGGAGGGGATTGGCGCCAGTGGAGAGGGAAATTAGAGTAGTGGTGGCAGCCACAGCGACAGTGGCGACGCTAACGTCGACCGTGGCAGCTTAGCGTAGCGGTGTGCACCGCACGGCCCGGTGGAGCAGGGAAATCTCGCCGAGTGCGAGTGGCGCGCATTACGTCGTTCTCGATCGACTGTCAAAATTATTTTATATCGGGCGTGAATTTTTATTATAGAACGTGTCGTGTATTTATTACGAGGCAGTAACGTAACCACGGCAAAGTTTAAAAAATCGTGTAGAAGATAGAAAAATTCCGTAGTGAATGTAGATCGGTAGAACGAGGGAAGAAAGACCGGGGTTATAAACGTGTCAAACAATCGCGTGCGATCGTTGATTGCGTCGGAAGTGATGTTACTTTCGTTTCGATAGTGATTGCTCGTGTTTGTGGCCGATTCCGTGGCTTTCTTGCATCACGAAACGGTGTTTCTGACGAAAGAGTGATTTTTTTTGAAGTGTGTTTTTTCGGTTATCGTATTTGCAACGTCTCGTTTCGTCGTTCGATTTATCGATTGATAGTGTCGATTCAATCTACGTTCGATTGGTTCGATTCCTCTTCGACCAAGGAAAATGTGGCCGCAGTGTGTGAAAGACACGCAGGACGAGGATATAGGAAGACAATTTCCATAAAGTGAATTGAAGCAGAGGTCCTGTGATCTCGAGAAACATAGTGTTAGTGAAGTTGGTGGAAGATGCTGCTTGACAATCGATTGCTATGATCGAGCCGCGGAGAGTTCACGTGGAACGATCATGATTTACCTTAGGCTGCACGTCGGGAGGAGTCTACGGTGCAACACGAATGCAAGACACTGGAACGTGTTCATCGTGCCACTCTTCCCACTTTGGATTATCGGCGCCTTCTGTGTGAAAGACAGTGAGTACAAAAAACTATTTTATATCGATTATTATCTCGTGAATTTTAAAACGCATTTTAAACGATACATTGTTATTGCTTACTAATCGTTATCGATAATACGAAGGCCATGTTTATAAGTTATAAGCAATTCTTGGAAATTCTGTACGTTTGAAAAACAATTCGGAACGTGTGATTTTACTACGCATAAACTTTTATTTTGTATACATACTTCTGTTTCGAACATAATGGCCTATGTGTTATAGGTTATCTATTCTCTCCGCTCGAATAGCTTTTCGATAGTAATATATATTTCAAGATTCAGCGTATATATATTCTCGTCTTTTTTATAGGTTAGGTTGCGAATATTAAATTTCGAATGTTATAGAGCTAAAAAATTTATCGGAAATAAGTATCAATTTAATTTAATTTTCTCAAACTTGATAGGATTGCGGAATATTTCGACACCATGGATCGTTTAAATGAAATAACGTCCTTTTCGAAAGATCGTTTCGAAAGTTTCGAGATAATAATAGGGGGAGTATGTTTCTGCGTGAAACTTGCGAACGATTCGATAATCTCGATTGTTGTTTCTTACTTGATATTTCATCGATTTCAAACGATAATCCCGTCGTTCTCGCGTATGATTTCATTTGCTAGGCGATGTTAGATAGAATCGTTATCTGAAATTTCTTGCCAAAAGAAAAAATGATTTTCAGAACTCAGATTTTGCATAGAGTGGAAAATGGTCTTTCCCCAAAGTAATGGGATCACGACAATCTGGAAACGTAACTTCCTCGAACTTTGTCACTCGTTCGAAACGTAGTGCAAAGTTTTCAAGCTTTGATACACGAGCCTCGTGATGCTCTTCCTCCATTACCGAGAAAATTGTCAAGTAAACTTCCAACTTGCGTTAACCTATCCATAACATAGAATCGATTCTCTTGGTCGATAGTGGTCGCTTAATAAACTTGAATTCCGCGATATAATCTATATAACTGGCCCGTTTCCTCGAATGGTCGTTGGAAATGCAGATGATAGAACCGTAACACGGTTTATTACTGAGTTTTCTTATCGTTTCCGGATTCAATCTCATTTTAATTTATGAAACAATAATAATTATATCTAATATTGGAATGCAGATCGGTTTCATTAGTGGATTCTAACGTTAGTTCAAAAGCATTATTTCCTCTAAATTTTATCCGTGATCCCATGTGTTCAATTTTAATCAAAGATCCCGCGAATCGATCGAGTGTTTTCCTGTTTAATCGAACGATCGGCCGGAAGTTTTGTCGCGTGTTACATATTCATCGTAATGCCAATGTTGGACGCAGTTGGACGCGCTTCCAACTCAAAGACAACTTTTCGCTTTGACTCGGTTCACGGCATCGTATTAAGCTATGCATCGGTTTCAGCTGGCTTTTAACCGAAAGCAAGATGAACCATCGCGCGATTGGTTTCGTCTTAATTGATATTCAACTTGTTTCTTGACGATATACCGCAACGATACAGAAAGTTTCGAAATTGCGCGTTAGTCGAAAACAAAATAACAAAAGAATTGGTTGGAGGGGAATTTTCTTGTTTAAATTGTATTTAAATTTTATATTTTTAATAAAACTTTTAAAAGATTAAAACGGATTGTCAACAAGTAATCTGTTACACGAGATATTTTTGCAAATATTGAAAACTTTGGAACAACAAAATATTTTTATTATTACGATTTTAATTAAATTATTTAAATTGCTTGTATAAAGCTTATAAAGTAACAGTATAAAAACAGTCGATGCACGAAAGGTTACTTATAGACGTATTTCTAGAACCATTAAAACTTTGTTACCGAGAAATAACGTTGGATGAAACATATCATCATCCAATATTAGAAACTCGAATATACAAATCCATAAATTATGAAAATTTACACTTGACTGTATATGCTCTACACATACCTATTTAAAACGCTTCCACCGCAAAAGATTATATATGTAACCGAACAAAGAAACGCTGCTTCCTTTTTCATTCTTTTTCTTGTTCCATCGATTTTCCATTTCGAAACATCCTGTTTCCAAACTGTTTCCACTGAAAATGCGATTTCGATTTCGCAGTCGCGACTTGTCCGGTTCCGGTTAGCTCGACGGAAGCGAAGAGATGGACGATTTGCGAGCCCTGGGAAACCGCGTGGCTGAGAGTGCGGCAAGATTTAGTGCCCTGTCGACTCGGGATAAAAAATAGAAGCGCGTGGAAATTGCCAAGTCGGGAAACTTTGCGGCGTTGTTCACCTACGAATTGCGTTTCCCTTGTCGCGTGATGAAGTTATGGGTTCACGACGCATCCAAGTCCCCGGGCTTCCAAGTTTTTCCGACCGAAAACCACGTTTTGCTCTTCCACGTAAGAAAATATGATGCGCCCTCGACCTCTCCTCGCTACCCCTCCCAACCAACCTCCTTTCTAATCGTTTTGTCGCCCGGATCTCGAGGAATCGGCGAACGATTCTCGATATCTCCCCCCGTGGATATTACTTTTTAAGGGATTCGGGATTACGCGGCTATTTATTACACGTTTTGTGGAGGAACTGGCCATTTACGGGACACCGGCCATAAACACAGGAGATTAAGCGCGAGGCAAAGCTCGACTCGGGTCGAGCCAAGTATTACTATGTTCCCTGATGAAAGTAATGGGTATACTTAACGCGTATCGCCAATATTCGCCGCGATATCTCACGGATGATCGTTTAGCTCGTTGAACGAATAACATGGATGTAGTGCATTAGCGAACCTATTGGCGTGTATTTTATATACATCGTGAAATTTTCTAACGGGGTTGATAAAAATGAAGGGACGAGAAAGAGGGAGGGAGGGAGGGAAGAGGAAATGGCACGTTTCGGAGAAGATCTTATATCGATCTTTTATTATCGATCTAAGACTTTGTTAGCATAGATTCGCTAAAAGGGATGATTCTTCTCGTTATAAATCATCGTGTGAGATGAATCTGTTAACTTATATCGCATTCTTTTCTTTGAAACGTTCCACTCAATCGATGGATTTTAATTACGATCGTTTTATCTCGCGTTATCAAGTGCCAGAAAAAGATAAAAGATAAAAGAGGTGGCATTTTTATCAAAGTCACCTTATATCGGCTCGTTAATCTCGAGACAAGAGCTTGCTTAAGCCCTAAACCTGTTGAACACCCTCGTCAAATTCTTCTTCGTCAGAATTTCCATCAGAATCGATGCACTTCACGAGCAGTGAATGCAGGTTGTTCGTAGAGGATGCGTACGTTTATAGAAAGCGCGAAAAAAAAAAAAAAGGGTTTCTATCGTGTCATACGTCAAAAAGTCGGGATGGCCATATCGCGAATTCATCGCACGTATCTCGCGTCACCTCGTTGCACAGTTTTCCACGTTGGCTCATCCTGACGACAAACAGATCCCAATCTGCCCTCGAAATTTTAAGCCTCGAAGCTTACCAAAACGTGCGAAACGTTCTTCGGTTAATCGCGCCACAAATCCATCTTAGTCGAAGATCGCTCCATTCGTTGTTTGCCTTTGGATTTCGCTGAACGGTGTCGAGTTCTTCAGGATCAGAATGTGAACATAATTTCGTGAATTTCTTTCTGATGATAATTAGACTGCGAATTTTTATGCCGGTGAAAACGAATTCGAACATTTCATGGATTTTTTTAACAAATTGCTATTGCTTATCTGAAAAAATTGGATTTATTTGAAAAAAATTACTTTACAATATTCAATTATCATACGAATAAAATTAATAGAATATTGATTATCATTTAAATATGAAATTATATAAAAATTCGCAATCTAATGATCATATATAAACTTGAATTTATCAAAAAATCGAACAAGAAACCGACAAAATTATTCTTGATTAAGAAATTGCTCGTTTCACTTCTTCTTCTAATTGATTCAAACTCGAAGAAATGATAATCACAAAGAAAATATAAATCCAACTATTATTGTTACAGAAAGCACAGGAAGAATTTGGCGAATTCGTTTCTCCAGTCGTGCACATGTTCGTCATTTCTATATCGAACTGAGGACGTCTACGGTATATAGAAACGTCCACCAATCATCTTATTATCGCATCATTAGAGTAACACGAATTCCGTCCACGGTCTTTACGCGTGTTACCCTCTACGAACGTTCACAGTATTACTTGGCGAATTCGCGTGCGATGTAGATGTCCATCGTTTTGGAAATTCCTTTGCGTGCCCTTCTGATAACCGAATTACGATTGTTCACCGAACCATGTTGCGCAAGGGCATCGAAATGGCAGGAGTAATTCCTCTCTCTCTCTCTCTCTCTCCTCGTTACCAAATATCTCACGTGCGGATCGAGGGGACGAACGATTGATTTTCGTGCCTCGTGCTGCCTTCCCTAATCTCCCTTCCCTCCTTCGTCCTTTAGCCTTCGGTTGGTCGGAGTAATTAAGCCAATTTTCGCGTCAAATACGCGGAATCACGCGGACGTCGTCCTTGATTTGATGAAAGGATTTCGAGAAATTTCGAAGTGGACTTGCGTATGCATAACTTAAATCGAAGTTCGAAGATTTCTATGAGAGAATCTTTAGCAAATGTTATCTGTAAAAATTACTGTAAAAATTATCTCTCATAAGCCTGGTATCGTTCAATCCCTTAATTATTCAATTTTTGCAAGAGTAAAAAATGAATATAATAAACTACTTTCCACACACATATTCTCTTCGACAGAGATAATCTGATACCGTTATTTATCACGGTACATTCGATTTGTACAAGGATACTCCGTTCGTCAAGGGGTGAAAGTACACTTTTTTTTCATCAGTTCCGCTTGAAAAGCTGGCGAACGTTCGGATGGATGGGGCGAAATCGCGCGACACGTCACCGTGTGTAAAACTTGGAGGTCAATTAATCGACGTCGGGTGCTCGGTCACGCTCACGCTGTGAAAAAGCCTCGATAAAACACTCGGATGATCATCGTGCTCGGTTGAAAAGGAGTTCGATTCGAGATTGGAATCGGCGCGTAATTATTCAAATTGGCCGTACGTTGTTATATCGATTGGCGCGGGCGAAAAAGGGAAGGATCGTCCCGATCTTGGAACGGGTAAATTGACCGCAGCGAAATTTTAATCGAGGTGAAATGTTACACGCGCACGGTTTATTTGGTTTAATTATAAGGTTAATTAACAACGGAACAATTCTCTCATTATAGGGATTGGTTGCGTTTTATTCGAGGTGTTTATGAAAATAAGGGTGGAGGTGAAGCATTGCCGATCGATGCTTGAGATTAATGGGATTTATATTCGTCGAACGTATCGCGATTATAATTTTAAACTCGTTTCGAATAATAATTAAACGGATCGTGTTGATTTAGATTTTATTTACGCACGATTTTTCAATCCATTTTTCATTGAT
This sequence comes from Apis dorsata, assembly GCF_000469605.1. Taxonomy (NCBI): domain Eukaryota; kingdom Metazoa; phylum Arthropoda; class Insecta; order Hymenoptera; family Apidae; genus Apis; species Apis dorsata. The sequence continues at coordinate 265,330 of NW_006263454.1, forward strand.
CAAAAGTTGTTCAAAAGTAACTTTTCTCTTATTTTAGTTTATTCTTTTTCTGCGGATTATATCAATTTATGTAATCTTGATATAAGTATCTATCAAGAGGTATCATTATTATTATTATCATTATTACGAGGATGAAGGGAAAAGAAGATAAGAGAGGAGGAGAGAGGAAACTGTTAAAAGTAGAACTTATCTTCGGTTCTATTCCGGTCACGAGTTAAGAACCCAGAGTCGTCTTTTCAGCACGAATGCAGAAACGTTAGAAAGATCTCGTTCTCGCCAAACTTTGATAATTTACTGGAATAATAATTGTCGTTGGAAAACGTGAACCGAACAAATCTCTCGATGATATTATCAAGCCTTCGAGGTGGCAAAACTTTAACCCGATATTTCCACGCGCCCCGATGCTTGCACCGTACACGCGCATAAACCGCGATCAAAGGAAATCCCATTACGGGGCTATCATCGTCATTCCATCGTTGTAATAAGCTATCCTGTACAGAAGATATTCTCTTCGTTATTCTTTCCTACATTCTTCCTCCCCCTTTCGAATATTTTACAACTCTTACGACGTTCTTAAATTTAACCATTTATCGCGCGATGCCAGAATTTTAATAACAACTCCTTCCAAGAATTAACTCGCACAATGGTGGAGATCGTACGAGCTCGTACGATATTAAGCGGGGAAAAGGCATAAAGAAAACTAGGAGAGGAAAAAAAAAAGAGACTGGAGGAATGGGAAATGGGAAAAAGGGATGAAAGGGGGGTACAATTGTTAATATAGGAGAAAAACAAAGAGGAGGAACGTTAAACAAAATCCTGAATTACGATCACCGCACGAGATATCCATTTTTACGGGCTCTTGTCCGTGGATAACGATAACGATAAAGATTTTAAACGTACTCTCGTTGTATAGTCTCTGGATACAGTCGTTGCGGTTTCATTCGATGAAAAGCGATACAACTACTCTCCCCGCCTTCACGCTTTTATTACACACACGCTTCGAACGTCAACGACCGGATGGCATACCTAATGCCACCGTGAAAAATGCACGATAAGCCGGTAAAGCGGAAATTTACGGTCGGCTGTTAAACCCCCGCGAAACTTTACCTTTCTCGAGACGATGATCGAATCGAGGGTCGAATAGTTGGGTTAATTGGTGGTGAAAACTCACGTGTCCTTCACGAGATAAACCTTCTTTGTAATCTCGGTTTGGTCGAGATAATAATTAGATCCGTTATTATCCTTATCGCGAGACAGGATAAGCAGGAAGGGTATTAAGGAGTAAGGCGGGTAAAGGGTGGTGATTTTCCGCGATATCGAACGAGCTTCACCCGTGTAATTAAGAAACGGGCGTAATTCGAAGGTAGAAGGAAAGGAGGGGAGGGGAGGGAGAGGGAGAGGTAGTAGTTATTTTTATACAGGGCGTAACAGAGCTCGGTTTCAATAGGCAAGAAATTATGAACTAAGCCCGAGAACGAGGTAACGCGCGCGCGAGGAGGAGGGGGAGGGGGAGGAGGAGGATATTCGCGAGTTCCTGGAGCGAGGCAGGGAAAATCTTCCGGCTCGTAAGTTTTACGGTCGAGCGAGGTTTACACGATCCTCCGGGCGACGTTAATTGCGGAAGATTTTGCAAATGGAGGACTGTGAATTACCATGGTAACCGCGTTCCACCGTGGCGAAATTTCGCTGTTCCTCTCCATACCCCGTTAATTTCGCGTAAAAATATCAGAGGGGATGTTGAAGCATCCGATCCGGGCTGTATTAATCGAAACGTGCGCGAACCAATGGCACTTTGTTTTATTTTATATTCATCCCCCTGCATATTTCTCGAAATGGAAATTTAATTAATTTAATAAACCTCCGATGGTTCTATTTCTCTGGTGTGAAATAGTGTGTTACAATATTCGTGGAAAGAAAGGGTAGATAATAGAGATTGATAGTAGAACGCGAATCTTTTGAAAAGACATTCATTCGAAGGTCTCGTCAAACGTTTTTTCCGCGAAACAAAATCGATTGATCGTCTCTTTTTCCTTTTTTATTTCACTTGCGTGGAAGCATCTTGAATGAAAATTATGTAAATCCCGCCGATCACCTGGAAAACCTGGCAATTGAATTCAGAAAAATTGTCTCGTATTTTTCGTTAGCGTCGACGTTGAATCGTTTTGAAATCTGTTCGTGAGATATTTATCGGATTTTATACGCGCGTGGGTAGAAATCAGACATTGAAAATAAACGAGAAAATGGAGATATTTCGAAATATAGCTTCATGCCCTCTGATCATCCGCGTTAATTCTGGCTGCGAATCTGGCGTTCGTGCGAATCTCTAAGAGGAGTGGGGCAAAGTAAATGCTAAGAGCTCTTTCCTGCATCCCAGAGACATACAAAACTTCATCAGGGATGTGAGTGGTTACACAATTTCCTGATGTATGAATCTCTTACTTAGTCGTCACGATAGATACGGGTGATTTTGCACGAATGCGTCGAAAGGAAAACGCAATTTCCCCACTCCTTATTGGTTCAGAAATATATCAATATGATAGAAATGAGATCCATTTATCCGTTGTATCTGCATGGATAGAGCCGGCCACTTGTAAGTTTAGCCGGTCTATAGGTCGTGTTATAAATCAACCCCTTCGACTCTGTCGAATCACCATCCCCTGCAATGGAACTCCTTAGGAATCGATAGCTCATCCGTAGCACAATGTCTCCAATCTCACTGTTGATACCGTAACTCGCCTCCTTTATCCAATTCCCGATTAATCGTATCGATCGAAATCATCCCCATCGCGAGTTTATTCCCCTCCTATTTTTCCTTCCTCGATATCTCTCCTATAAATTGCATTCTATTTTCCTTTCTCTAAAGTTCGAAAACAGAAAACTACACATCATAACATATTCTCTCTTTTAGCATAAAGCATAAAGAAAAAATTCGAAATATATTAATAATAATTAATACTTTTCCACAAACGAGAAACGATCTCGATCTCGAAACGAAGACGAAACGCGTGAATTTATCTCGGCTCAGAAATTTATTTCCACACATATTTCAACGGTTGGATCATCGACCCATCATCGCGCATGCAACGTCGATGAAATATCAAGCTCGTTCCAAGCTCCTTTAACCCCCGTCGACGGGGGTATACCCGATACGAGAGAACGCTCGAGAGAATTGCGGCGGGCTGGCGAGGCGGTAACGTTCTCGTAATGCCGTTTCCTCCGAGCTGAATATTTAAACGTTCGCAGCCGACCGGCAATTTTCATAAAACCTCGTTTTTTACTTCGGGGAGAGAGAGGAGGGGTGCCTAGGTAAGGAGGAGCGTAGGAGGATCCGGCTAAAAGCCGCTGGTGCTGTTAACTGGTTCCGGATGTAAAAGCAAGATCTAAATTATTGGCGTGGCAACATTATTACTACTTTTTAATTTAACGCGGCCTGGCTCCAACCTCGTGGCTTCGAGAAATTAGCGTCTTTCCGCCTCTCACGAGGGCTAAATCCTGCCCTCGACCCCCCACCAGGGATACATTCTCGATAATCGTGCAGGAAAGATTTTTTTTTTTCTTTTTGTTCACGTTACATCCTTCTTCTTTACATTTTCCTTTTCCTTTTTTTTCTTATTTGTATAAGTTTGTTTGAATTTTTTTTGTTTTCTTTTTTTTTAAGTAATAATGTTGAAAATATTACAGAGATTTCTTTTTTTGTTTTTATTATTGGATCGTGCAATAAAACGCGATGCGTTATTAATATTCAAATTTTATTCGTGATTATCCTTGTGTTATTAACACATAGGTTTTAATACATTGTTCTTAAGAGTATAGCTCAATAGAGATCGTGCTGCAATATTTCCAATATAAAAAGAAATTGACGATAATCCACAATAACAGTTTTCTTCGAGTCGTTTTCATCTTTATTATTTCACGGATCGTAATGATATATGAAATAAATACAGATTGTTGGTTCGATAGCACATTTTCTGTGAAAGAAACAAGGTAACTCGATTTTCTACGGTAGATTGGAGGAGAGCAAGATTCAAGGAAATATTATTACTTAGACGTTACTTTAACGTTGCTTAAAAGTTGATCGAACGAAATAACGAAGTTAACGACTCGTCCCACAATTGCTCAAGTAAATCGATCGATACATATATATGATGAAACCTATCCGCCATTTTCTTTATTCGAAAAATTATAAATTCCACAATTACTCACGTATGCACATAATTCAAAGTTACTCCATTCCCATGTTCGAAAATATCTTCCACATCCTCCACATCCATTATTCCTACACTCTAATTACGCTTATAAATTCCACAATTGGTCGGGTATACATCGTTCGATTAATCGATTTTTAATTTTCAAGTTTCCTTCGTCTCTATCTTAACTGTACATGCAATTCGGCGCACATAATTCAAAGTTATTCCCCACTCCCCAAAATATCTTTTTCATCGTATTCCACGTCCTTATCCATTATTCCTGCAGTCTAGTTACAATTACACTTATAAATTCCACAATTGGTCGGATATACATCGTTCGATTAATCGATTTTTGGTAATTTTCAAATTTCCTTCGTCTCTATTACCCACTTGAAAATATCTTCTCCATCGTATTCCTTATCCATTATCCCCGCACTCTAGTTACAATTATAAATTCTACAATTGGTCGGATATACATCGTTCGATCCGATTAATCCATTTTTGGTAATTTTCAAGTTTCCTTCGTCTCTATCTCATTAATTATACATACGATTCAATGCACATAATTCAAAGTTATTTAGACCCATTCCCCAAAATATTTTCTTTATCGTATTTCACATCCTTATTCATTATTCCCGCAGTCTAGTTACAATTACACTTATAAATTCCACAATTGCTCGGGTACGCATCGTTCGATTAATTAATAATTAATAATCGATTTTGGTAATTTTCAAGTTTCCTTCGTCTCTATCTCATTAATTATACATGCGATTCAATGCACATAATTCAAAGTTATTTAGACCCATTCCCCAAAATATTTTCTTCATCGTATTTCACATCCTTATCCATTATTCCCGCACTCTAGTTACAATTATAATTATATTTATATTATAATTATTTATATTTAATTATTTATATATACATATTTATTATATTAATATATTTATATATTACAATTATAATTATAAATTCTACAATTGGTCGGATATACATCGTTCGATCCGATTAATCGATTTTTGGTAATTTTCAAGTTTCCTTCGTCTCTATCTCATTAATTATACATGCGATTCAGCGCACATAATTCAAAATTATTTAAACCCATTCTCCAAAATATTTTCTTCATCGTATTTCGTTTTTATCCATTATTCCCGTACTGTAGTTACGATTACACTTATAAATTCCACAATTGCTCGGGTACGCATCGTTCGATTAATTAATTAGTAATTAATAATCGATTTTTGTAATTTTCAAGTTTCCTTCGTCTCTATCTCGTTAACTGTACATGCGATTCGGCGCACATAATTCAAAGTTACTCCCCACTCGAAAATATCTTCTCCATCGTATACATTCCCACGTCCTTATCCATTATTCCCGCAGTCTAGTTACGAGGCGACGACTACTTTGCGCGTAACGCATATGTATACCGTTCTATATCATCGTCGCGGTATATCGCCCCCAAGTGGAGCATCTTCCTACGTTTAATGCACCTTCCGCTGACAACGGTGTCGTACTTCGAGAAACCCTCTATCGGGTATTGTGTTTTCCCGTTACGGAGACGGCACAGCTATTCTTCCACCGGGTCTTCGAAGTCACTCGACCTACATGGAACGCGGTACCGCGTTGTTTCTTCGGCCGCGAGAGTCGAACGTCGCCCAGGCCGTGTAGCATGTATGAATATGCATGACCGAAATTACGTTGTTTAAATTGTTTTAATAGGACACGGTATCGTCGCGATATTGTGTTATTTCTGTTATTATCGAAATTATCGAAGATCGAAGGAAATGTGAAAACACAATCCTGGAACGAAATGAAATTGTAAGAACATTTTTCAAAAATCTACGAGATGTTTAATAATAATGATGTTTGAATGTGGAGGTACTTGAAATAATTAGTGGTACGAGGCAGGAATAACGTTATCTCACAAATAATATCTTCACTGCAATTAGAATTACTAATTTCATCTATAAGAATGTCCTCCATTTCTCGCCTAATATGCAACGTTATCTTACCACGTACAAACAACGCTAACTGCGTACGTGCCGTGCTATTCGAGGGACGGTTACGATTGCGGTCCAAAACTGCTTATTCCAGTGGAAGCTCGAAGCTACTGGAATCAGATGCGAACGAGTTAATCAGAAAACTATCTTCTTACTATCATTTTTAATTTGCAATTAAAAAAAAAAATTCGAAGAATTCTCTTATTTTCGCAATAAAAGTATAACGATACTTTTTTCCCTTTTTCTCGTGTATTATTCGCAACATAGCGTTTCGAAACACCATCGTGGTTCGTACCAACACTTTTGCGTCGAATTGATGGAAGAGCCGAATGTTAGCGGTGGTTGTAGCGTAAACAATGGATAGTAACTATGTCCACAAGTAATAATCGAGTGGATTCTGGTCAAGGGATCATGGAAACCAGGCAATTGATTCTCCCTGTCCATTTATCGGGAAACCGCTCATCCAAGCAGTCTTTGGCTTCTCGATTAATATCGGGTAACAGAGCAAACTATATCTTAATCACAACCTTATCCTGGAACGATACAGTGCCTTGTTCGCGTTCCAGATATCAATTTGTAATTATTCACGATGATGATTATTATTATTCTTCCTTAAATCGAATTCATATTTCTCGAAATACGAGTATTATATCCGTATTAAGAGATACGATCGTCGTCTCGAAGATATTTTCATATCGTTCGACGAGTTTTACGAACAGTGACGGTACACGCGGCTCTCTGATCGTCAATTTCCACGAAATGGATGCATTTCACGTTGTTTTCGACGATATCGAAACGCTCTTATAGTTATTTTCGTCTTTTTGAATAACAATTTCTTTCCCTTTTGGTCGATAAGAGAAATACTATTACCTTGGTTTTATCACGAATTCTTTATATATCATCGCTGCGTTATAACGAAGATGTAAAAAAGAGAATTTGTTTGAATCTCGCCACGAAGTTGTTAGAGATAGTATCGATTAATTGTAGTTGAATGTAATATCAAAATTATTTTCGATCATTGATCGAAGTTGCGTTATTCCCCTCCATTATTACTTAATTATTTACCAACTTTCCACTGCTATTGTTTCGTAATGGGGCATTGCACAAATTATCGGAAGGTAAAATGATTTGAAACCCCTGTTAGAATCAATATTTACCTTCGAGCTAATATAATTGGTTACACCAGAGTTGATTAATATAATTAAACATGGTCGCTAACGAACAAATAACGACCGTCGTAACAAGATTTGATGAAAATTAGGGCGAATTAAGAGAAGAGATCCGCATAATTGAGAAGCGTTTCAAGGAAACTGCTTTCTTAAAATTCTCTCTACTCTACTACGAGGCCTTTAACCACTTAAATTATTCACACGGGTCGAGTTTCGAACCCTCGCGACACTTAATTATCACTGCTTAGGAAAACATCGATTTTACATTTAAACCCCCATCATCCCCGATTACTTTATAATTAATTCGAAAATCTTCCAAATAGTAATAATAACAACTTTCCCTTTTCTTACATCTCCCTTCCCCTTTCGCGAAAATCCAGCGATCGAATCAATCCTCCATTTCCTCCTCCGTTTCTTTCTCCAAGAAGAGATCGAAATCGAGAAAATTCGAAACGATCGAATTTTTTTCTTTTTTTCTTTTCGATACTTTTTTCTTTTTTTTCCCCCCTTAACTCTCACGAATCCCTGGAACACGATGCTTTCTCGTAACCTCGAGAGAAGTCGAGGATCGGCCGCACACGCGGTTCGTAACGTCGACACCGTTAATCTCGGTAATCTTCATATCCTGTGAGTGCTCTTGAACCGTGGCTACGGGGGCAGGAAAGGTGCTTAGTCGGCGCTTGACGCCCGCGCTATCGCGTTACGACGAGATACCCGCGGGGTCCCGTTATCCTCGAGAGTCCTCGGTGGCCTTTAGGTATCTTAGACGAGCGTAAATTAGGAGGAGGAGGAGGAGGAGGATCCTCTTTCCTCCGGTATTACGAGACGTGTGATGTGTAACGTGTCTCGTGTTCGTTATCGACGAAATTGGTCGAAAATCGATGGTCGTTGATGATCGACGAAGAATATATCGACGAGAATCGGAATTTTTTTGACGAGCCATTTTCGCGGCTATTTTGGAAACAGTATTCGATGGAAGATAAGCTTTTTTTTTTTTTTTTTTNCGCAACGATGAAACTGAAAAATCGTGATTAAGGGATTATACGAGAGGTATGATTTGAAAGTGTGTGGTTGGCGGGTTGTTAATAGTCGGGCGCTCATATTTTTCGGGATTTCGTTACGGGAGAAATTGTTAGGTAAAGAGATACGCGCTTTTGTTAAATATTGGTAGTGAAATTTTTGTCATTTTTTTTTTTTTTTTTAATAATGAAATTGCACACTGGCTTGTATCTCGATATCTGCCGAAAACAATTGCCCGCGCGGGTTGCTGGCTGTCAGGCGCAGAACGTTCGTACTTTTTTTTTTTTTTCCTTTTTTTAACTTCGCGAATCGATATAAAATCAAATATTTCTTCGTTACCGTGTTTTGATCGCTACGCGAATTGTTATCGATTATAAACATAAAGACAATACGAATTTCGTTTATATTTCAATCTATTTTGTTTCCCTTTTCGAGAGATCGTTATATTCGGAACGATTGAAAACAAACGATCGCCTCGCTTCCCGTGTAAGTCGTGCTCGAGTACGGATCGCGTTTACGTCGAGCCTACGATTCTCCACGATCTTACCGTTATCTTCCTTCCTTTTTTTTTTTTTTTCTTACAACTGATCTCGAAGGCGACGATTAATTGTAACAGTACTCGTAAAAAAATTCGTAGTAAAATTTATCTTTTTCAATTTTTCCAGCACGAAAGGAAGAATATATCGTCAATGATGGTGTCGGTGACTGTTGAGATCGTTTAGATTTCCCATACCCTTTGAAAAACCGATTAACGTCGCTCTATCGTTTGGACGAAGAAGGTGAAAGGCTCTTGGGCAATTTTCAATATCGTTCTCGTTACACGCGATGTCCCTTTGACGGAGAAAAACCCAACCTGTCATCGGGTTCGAGAGATATACTTAGTTATTTTTCCATCGGAATCCTTTCCTCGACGCTCCATCCCGGAAATCGAACGGTCTCACTCTCGATATGGAAGGAACGATAGAGGATAAAAAGCGACACCAAAAGTTTTCTTCAAATTATTTTATACACGCTGATCCGTGAATATTTTTCCCCTTGGAATTTTAAACATTTTACAAGACGAAATTACTTAAATACTACATTAATACTACAAATTTACAAGAAACTCTTACAAATCTCGATATCCTAATTAATCTCTATTCCCTCTCTCTCCAGAGTTACTCGATTGAAACTCCGATTCCTTAAATAATAATAAATTAATTGAAATAATAAAAAAAAAAACGATGAATTAAGCATCAAACAAACTTGAACTTTGTTGAACTTATTCCTCGCTCTCTTGAACTTTTGACGATCAAATCATTTCGTTTCCACGCGCAATCCTCCCGCGACAAAACACTCGTCGCCGTTTGGACAATTAGTCCGCCAGTTTCAGTTCGAAGGAGGGGCGGAAAGGAATGTCTGCCAATCCCCCCGACCAAGGCCAATTAGAAAACGTGGGGGAAGGGAGGGTCATGTTTTCTTGTCGGGTCATCCTCGTCCCATCCTCTTCTCCCTCCCCCTTTAATGCGCCTCGAAGCGGTTGTCAAAGTTGGAAGGCAACGTTTCGACGCGTTTAGTTAACGAGCGCCGTGCACGTCCCTCTATTTTCAATGGAAACCGAATTAGCCCGGTCGGGACAGACGACAGTTCCAACTGGTGTTCCTCGAGTTCCGTTAACCGGATTTGGCTTGAAATCGCGAAACGTTGTCTCGTGATTTCCACCCGGTTGTTCTCTTTTCGATTCTTTTGGAAGGGGAGGGGGGAAGAAGCATTGCATTAATTAACGCAGTCTCGACTTGTTTTCCGACGAATATCGTAAAGGGAACGTTTCAATCGAGTAACTAGTGTCGATAATGTTTCGATAATGTTTGGATGAATTCTTCTTCGTTTTTAAACCGGAAGAGATTTTTTCGAAATGTTTGATATCTTTTGTTTGATATCTAATTCATCGTTTTTTCTTTTGGATCGTTTCAATCAATTGGTTTATTATTATTTATTATTTAAGATTATTTTATTATTAATCGAGTTTCAATCGAGTAATTAGTGTCGGTTTCCTTGTCGATTATTTATAAGTAGGTTCAAATTAGTTTCGATAATGTTTGGATGAATTTTTCTTCGTTTTTAATCCGGAAGAGATTTCTTCGAACTTTTGTTTGATACTTAATTCATCGTTCTTTTTTGGATCATTTCAATTAATTGGTTTATTATTATTTAAGGAATCGAGTTTCAATCGAGTAACTAGTGTCAGTTTCCTTGTCGATTATTTATAAGTAGGTTCGAGTTAGTTTCGATAATGTTTGGATGAATTCTTCTTCGTTTTTAACCCGGAAAAGATTTTTTCGAACTTTTTTTGATACTTAATTTATCGTTTTTTTTCTTTTTGATCATTTCAATCAATTGGTTTATTATTATTTAAGGAATCCAGAGTTAAAAGTATTTGGACTTTGGTGGAAATTTTGGATCATTTCAATCAATTGGATTTGTAAAAGTAGATAAATAGTATCTAAACAGTCGTAATCACGACGCAACTAATATCGATTTCTTTGTAGATTATTTATAGATAGTTTGAGTTAAAAGTATTTAGATTTTGGTGGAAATAATCGGTTTTTGTTTGGATGAATTCCTTTTCATTCTTAATCCAGGAAGAAGTTCGAAAGAGAGAGATTTCTTTCTCGTTTCTTGATACTTAATTTATCGTTTTTTTTTTTTTGATTAAAAATTTCTTTTGACGAGAAATTTGGCGAATCAATAATCGGCGAACGAATGAATTTTAAATTTTGAATCCTTTCAATCAATTGGATCTGTAAAAGTAGATAAATAGTATCTAAACAGTCGCAATCACGATGCAACTAATATCGATTTCTTTGTAGATTATTTATAGATAGTTTGAGTTAAAAGTATTTAGATTTTGGTGGAAATAATCGATTTTCGTTACGTTTGGATATAATTCATCGTTTCTAATTTAAATTTCTTGTGGAAGATTTAGAGATTTTAAATTTTTGGATCGTTTCAATCAATTGGATCGGTTGAAAAGTGAATGAATAGTATCTAAATAGTCGCAATCACGATGCATTCTGCAGGATTTCGCAGGAACACGCAACGCGCATCGAGGAGGGAGCAAGACAAAGAGGGAGACGAGCATACGTAGCCCGATTGACAAATGCATTTGGCCGTGCTTGATGGAAATTAGTCTACCGCGCAGCACCCACTGCACGAAATTGTTTCATTCGCCGTTGAAGCGACTTCCCTAACTGGATTTACGCGATCCCGTAAGTTCGTGTGGCGTTTCCACGCGACCAAGTTTCTATGAAAACGTCATTAAGGACGATACATCACCTCGAGAGGATCGTCGAGAATATTTTCCCTCTTCTTCTTCTTCTACTTCTTCTTCCTCATCTAAACGTCATTTTATGAAAACTCGCGCCCCGTTAAGATTATCACGTGATCGATTCACGAATATCTGAATAATCCTCGGAGGAGAAACGAAGAGTTCTCGATTTTCGTGCGGTTCGAAACGGTTTAACTCGTTATTTAACCGAAATTCGTAACTCGACTCGATTAAGGGCGCGAGAAAGAAAGAAAAGCTTTGAAAGCTTCGTTAACGGCACTTTGATTTAACGATAAACACGTGGGAAGGATTGGCGTGTTCAAATTGTGAAACTAGTTGGCCAGTTTCATCGACAATAAGCTTAATTCCAACCCGCTCGCGAACTTGCAATAATATTATGAATTATTACGTGGTGGATTAAACTGCGCGAGGCGCCAAGCCTGGTTTTCAAACACGTGAAAATAATGATTCGAATTATTCACGCAACCAGCGACTCTAAACGCGAAAACATCAAAACGTTTAACACTTAAAGATTACTCCTGCAAAATCGTTGCAAACGATTTATCATAAAACTTGATCGAAATTATCGTAACTTCGAAGATAATCATTTTCTTTCATTCATTTTCAACGAATTATAATTAGGATATCTTTTTCTTTTTGAAACCTTTTCTTTCTCGTTTATCCTAATATGATTTCTGGTTCCTAAAATATCTTCGTGAAAGATAAAGATAATTTTTATTATCTCCTTTTTCTTTGTCATTCGCTCTCACTGATTTACCTCGAGTTCCAGACAATGAATGACAAACAGGATTCTTCTGGAAAAATAGTTGTAGGTCGTTGATTCATTCATAATCTTTTGACGTATTAGATTTCTATCTCGACAATCGATTGAGATATCGAGATAAAATAAAAAATGACTCCAATGGTATAGTTTTTTTTCAATTTCGGGTTTTGATGAATGGAAACTTCTTTTCCATGAATATTTCATAACTTTTTCGTAATTCGTTTGTTACCAATGATCTGTGTTAATGGGATGATTTTTATTCTACTTCTTACGCGCTATTTTTCAATTATTATTAAAGGATTGGATATTTTCCAAGCGTCGAACGCATTTAGGGACGAGAGAACGCCACCATTCACTGTTTTATCTTAAGTTTTAAAACGACAGGGGGGGATGAAGATAGGATAAAAAATATCAGATTACGAAGACACCTGTTAAGTGCTGCCGACATGAGCGTTTAAAAGTCGCTCCTTGCTCGCGTGCTCGTCTCCCTTTGACTCAGGGTCACGTGATCTTTTCATCTTTCTTATTCCTCTCGACTTTAAGAATATCGCGTGTATTTCTTCTCACAGTAGAATAGATCCATCTATTAAAACGAATCAATTTATATTCCATTCGTTTCAAGCCTCTTCATCGTAGAAATTTTAAGTAAACTTTATTTGTCATTCTGAAAAAAGTTCTCTTCCTTTCGAACGCCTTAACATTTTAACAAGGAATAAAAATTATTACGAGTTCTTCAACACCATTTCCCATCGTTATTATTCATCCATCCATCCAGGTTTTTTTGCGATCCATCGAATAATCCATCCATATAACCGTATGACTATCATCCGTTTACTCGTTACCGATTCTGTTCGTCCCCATGGTCGAACTTCAAATGATATTCCACGCGACGTTCTCGAATCGATCGTATCGAGGGTCGTGAAACTCGAATTTACAGCGTCGTATTTCGTTTCGGGCGCAGGGAAAGGGCGGGCACAGTCCTCGTAATTCACGCAGTGGCCCCCTCGAAACTATCTCGAGGATCGACGTTGCCCCAGCTGACGTTTAACGACATCGCCTTTAATCTGTAAACGGTTCGCGTAAGTGGCATCTAGTGCAATATAAACGAAAGGGCGAGCATCGCGCCGTTTGCGATGTGAGATATGGGATTTCGATCGACGTGGAGAATCTAACCTCGCGAAGGAATTCAGGACGAAACGAGTTGTGTGTAGTTTCGAAATGAAAGAATGGAAGAATGGGAAAGATTGGGGTTGAAGAAGGTACAGGAGTTTTGTCCGGAAATTTGTCAGTTCGATGCTTTAGGTATTGTAGAATAATAGCACGTTGACGTTAAAAATTGTGCATCATCGCGTAGAATATGTAAATATGGTGTTATTTAATTTTCAAAGATGCGGTTTCCATTAAAAAAAAGAACAATTATGTTGGAGAATCAAGAGGATACCGTGGCCGAAGATATGTAGACCCCGATTCGGAGGGGTCTACACATCGCACGCCACGGATTTTAATTTTTATTCTTTATTTCGTAGAAACATTTTATCTCTACGAATTCACGAAATAATTTTCGTATGAATCAGGAGAGAGAGAGGGAAATTAAATGGAATGAAGAAGAATAGAACTACTTCCTCTTCGAATCCTTACAAAGGACCATACGAATTCCCATACATCGTTGCGTTAAATGTATAAAACTTTGTGGAATAAAGCAGGTGCAAACACAACAGAGGTCTTCTGTACGATTGCAATAGCGAAACTTGTTCTCTGGCAACAACTCTCCGAATACTTTCTCTCTGGTGCACAAAACTTTCGTACCATTCCCTCGAAAATTCCCTCATTCGCCACACATTGTTCCTCCTTAAAACAGCTTCTCCCTGCCCACGCGTATTTCGCATTTCTATCTGATCCCTGATTCAAGAAAAAAAAAAAGAAAGAAACATCCCCACAGGATCGTAGCCATCCGGCCTTCGAAAACAGAAGAAAACAGAGAAAAGAAAAGATCCATAACTCAGATTTAACAGATTTCTTTCTTTCCATTATACCATCCCTTAATTCCGTGGAAATCCTCTCGTCTGTCACGGGTCCACGTTCGTGTATCGTGCGAGTTGGAATACGAGTCTGATTGCGCAACCTCGTTGAAACCTCGCTTTCGACGTCGACTTTGGTCCCTGGCCACGCGCCATCCCTATGCAAATTAACCAACCGGCTCACCAATAAAACTGTCGGGACAGCTCCAACTTAATTATCGCCGGAACTTACGTAATGGATCGCGCGAAGGTAGACGGAGAGGGAAGGGCAAGGTACGTGCAGGAAACGCGAGAATTAACACAAGGGAAAGTAACAATGTTTGAAGAAAGGGGAGGAAATTAGTAAGCTCGACGAATCGTGGAACGTTTAATTGATTTCCATCGTTGTCGTTTAAATCAACAACTAATTTGATTTATCGAAGATGTCGATCGAGGAGGGAAGGGTTGATGGATCGATCGAAGATGATCGATTTGAGATTCCCCTTTATTTCGTTGTACGAAGATTTTAAAAAACAGAGAATTTTTAAAGTTTTTTCTTTTTTTTTTTTTTTTTTTTTTTTTTTTTTTTTTTTTTGAAACGGAAGTTGAATTAATGCAGAGGGAATGATAATACGAAGAGACGAAGGGACGAAGATTCTTGGGACAATTTTCAATTGGGACTAATTGCGACCAGGAGAAGGTGACAAACGTTGAACGAGTTTATTCAAATTAGGGGAGTAGCGTGCATGTAAGGGGACTTGTGCGGATTCAAGGAGGCCCCGGGTGGTGGCATTGAAAATTAGCATTTCAGATGTTTCATTAGCGGCATATTGGGCTTAACTTCTTAACTCAACGGGCCAAGTTTCTCGAATACTGCTCTCTCAAGCTGCATCAGTGGTAAAACCACTCCTCGACACCCCCTCCCTATAAACGTGCACGGACAATTTCCACGCAAACCGCGCCACGCAATTTCAATTTCCCTGAGTATACGCAACAACATTCTTCCACAAATTTTTCAAAGTTGGAGAAATAATTTATCTTTCTAAACTCGACCGAAAAGTTAAATTTTTTCGAGTAAGGAGTTTCGAGTTTCTTACTAAAAATCCAAATCCCAAGGGAGGACAACAAACAAGTCTGTTGCGAAGTGACGGAATGGAAATTTCGTTAGACACAAATATAAACTCGAAAGAGGAGGAAAGGACTTTCGAAACGATTTACGTAATTTCGCACCATGACTAATAAGTCGAGAGCAGCAGATTTACACACACACACACGCACATCTGGCGGAATAAGGTGGGAAAAAGGTGGCGCGCGCGTGTCGGCGCCACGCTTTTGATCGCATCTTAATATCCCTGCGGGTAGACGGGGAGAGGAAGTTACGTCCCGGCCACTTCGTGCTAAAACTCGAACTTTATAGAGGGGCGCCGTGGCTGGCGTTAATCTTCCTTTTAACTGGAGACCAAACCGCGTCGCACCTGCTGCTCGTAATCGGCTCGTGGAAAGTATTTTCGTCGCCTTGCAGTCTGCCGACGTTAAGGATAAAATTGGTTAGCTCGATTTATTCTCTCTCTCATTCTCTCTCTTCTCTGGGATGGAGTGGGAAATGACGGAAGTCGGGGGAGCTTGTTCCTGCGAACTTTTTCGCAACACGATGCTACAGGGTTGTTTGTTTGATCAAGAGATAGCCCCTTTCTGTTTTGTCCCGCTCGAGTTTCGTTTCTTTCGAGTGGATGATGAGATTTGGCGCGAGCAACTGTGCCAGGTGGTGGTTTAAACCGTGGGGAAAAATGTAATTCGATGTGTTCGAGCGATAGAGTTGGAGGATGATATTTAAGAGAAGTTGATTTTTGATTAAACTTTTTTAACGTGAATCGAAATTTTGAACCGAAACCATCTTTATTTATCGCGAAATTAATTTTTCGAAAATTAATTTATCGATTGGCTACAGTAGAATGAAACGTCATCGTTGGAAACGTTAATCTAACTTGCAATTTCGAGTCCATCACATCAACCTACTCCCCCCAATTGATTTATCTAACCTATAAACAGATTCCTTCTCTCCTCAACCCTAACGTTCCATCAGGACTGCCTACAATTATCCTCGCTTGACAAATGCCAACTATACGCACGATTCAAACCGCAATGGGAAGCATCAATTTCTATCAAGCCGAAACCCAATCCAAATTGCCAACCAATACACCCAATATTTGCACCATTCTGTTCCACCCTGTAATTCGATGATCGAAACTGCATACCAACAAACTTTCATCCTACAACCCTCCCCCTGTACACACAACGAAACACCCTGTAAACCCGACTCTTCCAAAACCAAACAGGGATCGTGACAGCTGAAAACGAGAAGTCTCTTGGAGATTTCGACGTTTTATTCTCGTGGAATAACGACAGAGACATCGTCATCTCGTCTCGTCTCAAAACGCCCACGCCAAGGATCAAAGGTCGCGCGACTTTGAATCACGGTGGCGAATCACAGGTAGAGATTGCGTAGAGAGAGAGAGAGAGAGAGAAAGTTAAAGTTAAAGGGGTTGGATCGCATCGTATCGCAAGTGACCCATGAAATCAAGTTGGTGGTATGCGGTCTGGGTTGAAGGAACCCGCGACCGACACGCTTTAAAAATATCATTTCCCGTCGCCGCACCCCTCTAAGCTATTAAATCGAGAGAAACGGGTGGATAATGGAAACGTGTTCGATAAAGCCGCCTCGTATTCCTCCCCCTCCCGTAATTTCGTCCCCGATCGGGAATTTCGAATTTACCGAGAGAAAGATTCTTTCCCTTGGTTTTTGTGCGTCGCCTGGATTTTTTTCCTCCCTCGGCCGCCTTTGGCCCGTCGATCGACATTGCGGAAGCGACTCGACAGAGAAAGAGAGAGAGCTTTTTCAGCGGAAGAATTTTTTTTTTTTTCATTTCCCAATGTGCCTTTCCGTCCTTTGATGGAAATAAAAAATTAGAGGGAAGGAATTGAGGAAAGGAAGCTTGGAGAATAATTGTTATTTTTTTTTTTTCGATTTAGTAATCGATTGACGTTATGCTTTGATATTTTGATAGTTTGTGATAAATTTAAAGAAAAGAATTCGAGTAAGAAAAGAAAGGTTTGCAAGACACGCAAGAAGAAAGATGCGTACTTTTATTGTATATTAATTTTAAAACAGGATGTATTTATAATAGTTGAGTTTTCGTAATCTGGTTACTGAAAATTTTACGTAAATTCGCGTATTCTTTCTCAAGTCAAAGTCTTTCTTCTCGTTCATTCTATTAAAAGAATCTCCCTCTCTCGTTTTTCGTCTCTCGTTCCTCTTAACTCACGGAGTGTATTCAAGTTTCACGGTGTATTAACCTCAAACAATGTTTCCTCGAATGATACGAGGAACGAGATCGAGGTACGTGAATCTTTTTCAAAAATTCACAATCCGTTACAGTTCGTTGCAGCATCCGTATATATTTACAAACAAAGTTCGAGTAGAAACTTTAGAATCGCGCACAAATTGATATCGAATTTTTTTACCACCCTCTTTTTTCCTCTCGAAGCCTTCCTCTTCGAAACTACCCCATTTTCGTTCGTTCTAATCGCCCTAAAAAATGTAAAATATTCTCCATCGATCATCGATATCCGGATCAATCTTTGAATTTAAACACTTCGGTTTATCCACTTTTTTCACACCGAGACTTCCGCGTGAACCGGATGCGCGGTTTTCGTTGGAAGCCTTAACCCACGGATACATTATTAATCGGGGATCGATCCGACAGTGGCTGGAAATTGGCAAGAAATTGTGTAAAGTCAGGATGACCGTCATTTATGGTCGATGGCCGATTTGATATGCAAAAAGGGAATACGAATAGGGGAACTTATGCATTCGGTTTGTGACTCTATCGGTCTATGCTACAGTCTTGACACAGATCCAAAGGTCTTCTATGATGCAAGGCGTATAATTCCATGTAAATGTATTGGTAATTACAGGATTTTTATTTTTTTACACATTTGTCACTCTTTGCGCATTTATTAGGGTTTAATAGGGAGGATAAATGGAGGAGAAGTTTATCGCGTTTATTTACGGGAATAATATTCTTTATTTTTTCATATCGTTTAACCGTTCGTGTATGCAATGTATATCTTCTTTGAACGTAATTGGGAATGGATGTTAGAGGTAAACGAGTTTCAAAGGGAAATATATATTTTTATGAAGATGATATCAAAAGAGAACGTGAATGGAATACGTATTATTCTCATCGGAGTACGTTTGAGCTACTTTAACAAATAAATAAATAAAGAGGATCTTTACTTGAAACATCTCGCAAATTAATCACTTCTTAACCGCATTATCTTTTATGCGCAACAACAACAACAACAACAACAACGAGAGAAATTTCGTCTTGTGAAAATAATAAATGTTTCTCTTTGCGATAACTGTTTATCTGAGAAATTTATACGGAATTATGTATATAAAAAAGAAAAGAAATATATACAATCCAGGAAAGAGATGCAAGATTTTCTTTGAGTACCAGTTTTCATAATTTTTGCAAATAAAAATAATATGTTTTAATTCGTTTCGCGTTTTACATATTGCACAAAATAATAATATTATAAAATATTTTTCATTTTTCAGCCATTGTCAAGCGTAAAGAAAATACAAAAGAACAAATCGATGTGACATTATTTTTTTCCTTTTTTAAAAATATAAAATATAAAAAGGATGGAACTAACTCGAATCATCTTTAATCTCTTTCCTTCCTTGCCGGTGATTCATCGAAATTCGCGAAATTCTATCGAAAACAAGAAACACGAGAGATAAGAATGAACCGTCTACAGGCATGAACATAGTTCTATTCTATCCCGAGTATAGTCGGAATATGCCGTCTAGCTATTCTTATACGTGATAAAGTTAATAATAGTACCACCTCCTAAATCATCCGTCATTGTCCCCCCTTCCCGTATTCATAAATTACCACCGCGCACCGTGATTCGAAAATTATCGCCTGCATCTCGGATTACTGCCCCTCCAGGCGCTATAATTATAACGAACGCGACACACGTGCGTAAGACCGGGTCACTCAGACATCGATGCAACACTACGATGCCCACGAACGATATACGACGTGTCGTAGACGCCGATTTTTCAATTTTAAACCTTTAATAATCGCATCGTTCCGTTCCCAATTCTCGCCTGCAACAGAATCAATTATACACGCGAGTTATAACGTCCTGTCTCTGAAAATTATCCTTCCGTTCTATTCCAATGCAACTTGTAATTATTCAAAAACAACGGATACTCCGTAGACACAAGTTTCACCGAAACACAACAGCCACGAATACCACAAAACGCGCAAAGTTCTGCCTCTGATTTAACTTCGAAAGAGCGGGAAATCATCATCGCAACACCGACGAGTCTCGTTGCCCGCAAAACGGTTAGTTAATTCCGAATAATTGTTCGAGACGTCACAGATTATTATTCTCCCGGGCTGCAAAGGGCTGTAAACTCGAACCATCTTCTACCTTTTTTCAGCACTTTTTCAGAGAGAACCTTTTCCTTCCTTCCGATAGCGGTCCCCGCTTTGAAGTTATCCAGTTATTTCGGGCGAGCGAATTCCCCCGCCCTAGAGGCTGATCGAAAATTCTCGAGAGCGAGATTTCTTTGTGCCTCCTCCTCGTCTCCCTTCCTTCCCAAATACTCCTTTCCATTTCCTCTCTCTCTTTCTCTCCGCTGCTCCACGAGATCCCGCCGCTCTACGATTAACTCCTTCGAGTCCCCTGTCGAGAGGTTAGAGAACGGAAAGCCGTGTGCTTTTTCGACAAGTATTCGCGGGGGTGGATCTAAACTGTTGGAAATTGGATTCTCCTCGAATTCATTTTTTGGTCAAGAAATTTGTGGAATAAATCATAGATTTATACCAATTATAATTGAATCGACTTCATTTAATTTTTTTTTAAATTGAGTAAATAAACAAAGATAAAAAATTAGTTAATTAGAATATAAAAATTTTAAAAAAATTTAAAATTTCATTAGATGTCTGAAATTTAAGAGTTGATCTTTTAAATCAAATGTAGTATTTAAAATTACTTTTAATGGAAATTTTATTCCACAAATAATACCTATAAATTGATTTTTAATTTACTTCATATAGTTTTGATCGACGATGTTTGTGCGATCGTCAGAGAGGAGACATCGTTCAACGATCGAGTTCCATTGGAATGGTTATTAAGAAACGAGGGATACGATACATTAAGTTTTAATGTTAAAATTCAGAGAGAATACGAATCTTTATCGATACCTTCGATCTTGTTGGTACAAGACAGGAAGGAAGGAAATTAACACTTTGCACTCTCAGTCTCATGGAACTTTTTATTTCTTTATTGTTTATTTTATCTCGAGTTCGGTCAAAAAAATGGTCGAGCGCGCAGGGTTAAGAAAAACGAAGATTACAGGCAGAGCTTGTTTACCCCATCGATTAAATTTCCGTTTCAATTATGTTGATATCGATCAGGCATCGATAACGGCACGACCACGATGCTCTGCAGTTAACAGGTGGTCAAGAGACTCGCAAGAGTGGTAATCGAGTGGCGCAATTTGCGAAAGATCCGCTTTTATCGCGGCGAGCCGATCTTCGAGTTAAGATAACACGAGGAAGATGGCTCGATTCCCCCGCTGGAAAAGTGGAATTAATTTCCGCGAACGCTTCATCGGTCGTGTGGTGGATGCGCGCTCGAGCGTGCTCTCGAACGCAGCTTTCGAAGGCTGGGAAGGGAAAGGAGGTCGGCGAAGAATGGAACTTATCTCGAAAATATCTCTCCTCCTCCGCTTCCACCGGTACTCGATACCTCTATCATCCTATCTCTATGTATCTATGTATATACATGCACACCTTTCCTCTTTTGGCCGATAATTTCCAAGAAAGTAACAAAAACTCCCCAATCTCCGCAGTTGTTGAGCATTCGACCTCGAGCTTCCAGTCAAAGGCCTCGGTTTACGCTCATAAACGAGATCGAAATTTTTTAATGCAATCAGTTTACATACAATAATTCTTTTACATGGTATTTATTCTCTCATTTTTTTCTTTCGATCTTACTTACAATCGATTCGTTTTTTATTATAGCTTAATGTATCGCGACTCCTGAAAAGTCCAAATCGTCACTCCTTCGATATTACATTATACATCGTCACAATTTACGATAAACTTGTCATAATAAATGCGATAGCAAGTCGAAGAGCGAGCAAACATTTCCATCTCTGGCCGTTGAACAGCGCAAAGGGTTAACACCGCCCTCCCACTTGGAAGCAGGGTTCCGGAACAGGCGTGCCGGCGTTCGTTATCCGTAACACCCGGTCGTCGATTCGGCGGAACGTGGAGCAGCCAGGCATCGTAGGCACGCGAGCCTATTCACACAAGCCGGAAGATAATTAGCCCCGTGCATTAAGCGAGCATCCATAAACGAGCGTCTGGAGGAAGTGGGCCGTGAAACCGTTGTCCCATCCACTCTCCCCCTTCGATTATTCCAGATTGAAAGCGTCCAGGATTGAAAGCGCGTGGCCAAGCGGCGTGGCGAGGTCCCCCCCCACGAAGAATTTAACCCCCCCTCTTCCCCTTTATTGAAGCGCAAGGGGGGCTTTTCCCATTAATTTTTCGCTCGTTTTGAAATTCCGCTCTCGCGTCGCTCCCGCGGAAATAATTATTTGCACGGACGTGTTTCTCGACCCGGCCGCGATTAATTCTTGCCCCCGGCAACCTGCTTAATTTTAATGCGCGCAGTGTAACTCACACGCGTGATGGATCGTTTCGCGTAATCCTCTGATGAGAGTATCAGCAGGGAGGCAACAACTTGGATTCCCTTTTTATTCCCTCCAGTTTCGTTATTTAGCGATATTCGATGACGAGGAAGGGTAAGTTTGTTTCAATCGCAAACGAATTTGGGAAAATTTGATGTTTCCTCGTTAATTATTGGTGGAGAGTTATTCTTGAGCAAACAGTTATTTTTGAGATAGATTTTAAAGAGGATTTTTAATCTTGGTACATCGATTTTTTTTGAGCGTGTGTTTTTCTTTTTGTCCTCTCGTTTTATTATTGTCTATGATGAAGCCTCGAAAATTTGCTTTGGGAATGATATTTTTGTTAATTTGGTAAAGAGATTATTTTGAGATCGGTTTTATGAGGATCTTCAATCTTGATATCGACTTTATGGGCGTGTGTCGTTGCAAATCTCATCGTATTAATAACGATAAACTCGGTTTTTCTTTTTGTCCTCTCGTTTTATTATTGTCTATGATTGATGAAACCTCGAAAAGTTGTTTTGGAATTAATATTTTCGTTAATTTGGTAAAGAGATTATTTTTGAGATCGGTTTTACCAGGATCTTCAATCTTGATATCGACTTTTTTGGGCGTGTGTCGTTGTAAGCCTCGTCGACGATGAAACCTCGAAAATTTGTTTTGGAATTAATATTTTCGTTAATTTGATAAAGAGATTATTTTGAGATCGGTTTTACTAGGATCTTCAATCTTGATATTCATTTTTTGGGCGTGTATTGTTGCAAGCGTTTTATTATTGTCTACGATTGGAATTGACGAAGCCTTCGATAAGCTATTCGTTTCCTTGATTTTTATTGGGGGTTGTAATGAGATTAGACATTAATTCCATCATCATGGATTACTTCAGATCCATACGTTGAATTTTCGAAATCTTGCGTTACATTTATGATTTTATACGTTCGCGTGCATTTTAATTCCATTCTTTTTTTACGTTCCTATATTTACAAACTTTTTTTTTATTTATTCACTTCTTTATTTACTTAACCGTTTATTTGCATTTGTTTACATTTCCAATCTCTTCGCACGATCTGTTACCATTTCCTTTTTTTTTAATTTAATACTACGTACTATTCCTACCTCTTCCCTCCCTTCATGACAAACGTAACATTCTCCTCAAACAACTCCACTTTCTATTCCATTCATCCTCGAACTTTTATGAATTAATACATACATATATACATATACATTGGCACCTTTAAAAAGACACACAAGATTAACATTTTTCGCCCCTCGAAAAGCCAACTTCTCCTTTTTATCTTCGAAAAGCCAACTTCTCGATCATGTTCCGCGAAGTAAGCCACGCCTCTCATCTCGTATAAATTTATTCGCACATCAGCCGATCACGTACTTTCTCACTAGCTCTGTTGGGTAGTAAACGGGCGAGAATGGGCCAAGTGGGCCAGAAGACGAGGGGAGGGAAGGGATCTACGACACTTGGATCCATCGGCCCGTTCACTTTTTTTTTTTTTTTTTTCTTTTCTTTTTCTCCTTTTTTCACGGCGGAACAAAAGGGCAGCCGCGTCGGTTAAGTAAAAGTCACGTTCGACGGTTAGACCGAGTGGCACTCGTTCGAAACAATCACGAATCGGGGGCTAGGAGCGCTCTTGGATCAAGCGGACAGCCTCGTTTAATCGTTCTCGAGTGGTTTGGTCCAGATGCGAGATCGACTGATAGACAGCGTGTGCGAGAAATACCAATTTTCTGGGCTGGAAATTTGTCTTTTTTTTTTTTTTTTTT
>NW_006263454.1:289479-290774 GCF_000469605.1 Apis dorsata
CTTTGCTCTTTGACGTCACGAGTTAAAAGTTGGGGTTGACAGTCTTTTTATCGTTTTGAATCAATTAAAATCTTGCTATAAATAATATATATTGTTTTTAATAAATAATATATATTGTTTTTACTTTATTATATATTTTAAAAGAGATGACGGTATTTCGTTAATCTCAATAAATTCTCAAAAAGAAAAAAAGAAAGAAGGGGAAGAAACATTCTTTATTTTCACAGAAAAACACGATATAGAAAAAAATTGGATTTCGTTCGCTTTTTGATTACTTGTTGGTAACGAAATGATACTCTAGAATATACTAGCAATATCGAGGCAGATTTAAAAAATAATCGTGAGTTTCATCTCTGAAACTCGTCTCTGAAACGTTTTCGCATGATTTCAAGGATTTCGAAAGCGGGCGAAAGTGTTAGACTAATGCGAGATCAGAGGGCGGCGATTAGTCATAAATTAAAGCATCGTATTCAGAGAGCCAGGCTAAATACATATCTCGCGATGATTAAAAGCCGACCGTCTAAAAGCTTTCCAAACTAAGAAGCTTAAACTCTACTCGCTCCCCGAGTGTGCAATAACAGGAAAGCAGGGCCGCGTTACTTTGTCACCCCGGGACTTGGCACGACCACGCAATAAACCGAGTAACTTCTCATCCCGATCCTTCGCCTCGAGAATCGCAATATTTGCGAATTTGTCATCGAAACACATAATACGGATGTATCGAGACGTTATCAAATCGATTATTATTACGATGTTTTTTTTTTTTATTATCAAATGTCAGCAAATTTCATAAAATAAAAATTGTAGTCCATTTCAATTCAAAATTCGATTCAAATACCATGGAATTCATAGGCAATCGTCGTCAACAACAACGTTTGTAATAATAATAAATTTAAATAAGAAAGAGAATCTCTTACAACTTTATATGAAAGTTGCTCTTGAGGCTGTTTTCGAATTCTTTGTATCATCAAATGTAGCGAGTTTCATAAAATAAAAATTGTAGTCCACTTCAATTCAAAATTCGATTCAAATACCATGGAATTCATAGGCAATCGTCAACAACAACGTTTGTAATAATAATAAATTTAAATAAGAAAGAGAATCTCTTACAACTTTATATGAAAGTTGCTCTTGAGGCTGTTCTCGAATTCTTTGTATTATCAAATGTTAGCGACTTTCATAAAATAAAAATTGTAGTCTACTTCAATTCAAAATTCGATTCAAATACCATAGAATTCATAGGCAATCGTCGTCAACAACAACGTTTGTAATAATAATAAATTTAAATAAGAAAG
>NW_006263454.1:290833-313013 GCF_000469605.1 Apis dorsata
GTAGAATCTCTTACAATTTTACATGGAAGTTGCTCTTGAAATTTTTCTCGAATTCTTTGTCGAAACTCGACGAGTAGTTGGAAAATGGCCGACAAATTGATGAGAGAGGGCGAGTCTCGTGGTGGAGGGTAATAAACAGGCTCGTATCGTATATCCCTCTTGTAAAATCTAAAGATTTTTACGAGACTGTGTAAGATATCGATGTAAGGTCGTTCGATTGTACAACGCCACATGCATTGTTCGTATGTTATCATCGTTTCTAAGCTTTATTTCCTTTATTTTTGAAAAGAAGATTCTTTTGTTGCATATCGATGTTCAATAATTGTCAAATTCAATTTATGGATTCTTTATTGACATGAATTTTTTAATTTTTAATAATAAAATTTTTGAAATTAGTTTTCTTAATCGAGCTACTACGTTTTTGTTCTTTTTTTGTTTTTTTTTTCGCGTCGAACAAATGTTAAATTGGGGGGGAAATTTTGTTTGCACGCTCTAAACTTTTGTTTCTAACTTTTTTAATTTTATTAAAAATTGTTTTTTTTTTTCTCGTGTCAATGGCGAACAGCGTCAAACAGTAGAAACATTTTACCCGAATTGAGACGATACAATCGTAAGAGTATTTGGATTTTGTTTCGGTTTCAAGATTATTTGTTTCTAGCAACAAGTACACGCTAAAGAAACATTTGTTCCCATTTGCTACGCGTTGACGCTTCTTTTTTTCCCCATTTTTCTTTGATATTTACCACTTCGAAACGGAAACAAGCAGCAAACAGCAACTTTTGTTACTGTCAACAGAGACACGGAGAAACATTGGGCAATAACCGGCAACTTTTTCAAGAAACATCGACTAAAACTTTCTCGTGGTCGCGTTTATATCAAATGGAACACAACTCTACGAAATATACGCTTTTCGTTTTTATTTTATTTTGAATTTTCGTGTGTCGAACATTTTTTCTTTTTACCTCCAATATCGAGCGCGATTCAACGATTCAAAAATCTTTTTATCGTTCAAATTTTCAATTAATAGATTCGATTAAGCAACTACTGACAATATGAATAATTCTCGATTAATTTCTCGAATCCAATCCATACAACGATCCAATTATTTTATTTCCTTTTTTCCCCCCTTGAGAGACTACTTCAAGTTCTCGAATTTATTTATTTTAAAACTTATTAACATTTTATTGATATCTCGAAAGGGTTAAATTCATCCACTCGCGTTTCATTTCGAATCATCGAGGGAGGATAAATCCGACGGATAAAATCGCAGAAATACGGTGGAAATTGTCGTGGATCGTCTGTTGGTCGAAATATCGAGTGAAAGTACGGAAGAACCACGAGTTTTTCGTGTGCTACGTTTTCCATTAGGGGGAAGAAAGGGTGGGGAGGGAGGAGTTGGAAAGAGGGACAAGAAACTATCGTGCAAGCTTTTTCAATGCTCCCTCTTTCAGGGGTCGGGTCTTTCATTTCGCCGTGCGGGGAGGAATCGAGGTCAACGGGAGAGCTGACCGAACGAAACCTTCGGGCGACACCTTCGGGATCACTGGCCGACACCGGGAAATTCTCCAATTAGCTGATTAACGTTGAGAAGAAGGGAATTTAGATTTCTTTTTTCCTTTTAAAGTGCGTCGAATCGAGAATCCGGAAAATAATTTTTCGGAACGCGAATTTATCTTTCCCCTGAAATATTATTTCCTGGAATAATATCCTGTAATTCTGACGTTTAAATCGTAATATCGTCTTCCAATCTTTCGCCCATATATTTTAATAACTTCAGATTTATTGCTTGATACAAGTTTAATATTTAATTTATAATTGATATTGAAATTCGTAAATTTCCCTTCTCTCCGCGAGCTTTGATTCCCGTATAATTTATTCTCGCCCGAGAATCCGATATCCCGTTGAAATATCAAATTCTCTTTCCTGTTCCGCTCGATTTATTTGCTTTGCGAATGTGCATAATGAATCTCGCAATCGTTATTTTTTTTAGATTCGCTGTGATTTCTCCACGTTATTTTCACAATTTTAAAGGTGATCCTCCTTTTGGAAGAATGACCATTCTTCGTTAAAATTCAATTTTTCTTTTTTTATATAATTTCATTATAAAAAATAGAACAAAAGAATGGCGTCTAACAATTTAATAATCCTTTCAACTCGATCCATAATTATAATAATATAATTTCAACATGCATTCGTTGCTCTTATCACGATGAAATTTTCCTCCAGTCACACAAAGATTAAAAATCGTTGATCTACTCTTCGTACGGATCTCATCTCCAAGAATCTTAAACGCGGTGACTCTCCAGTTCGCTATATCGGTGGCTCGATCTGAAAATTGCAGAGAAAGAGAGAGGAGAGAGAGACAGAGAGAGAGGCAAGGACTAATCGATTTGCATTATACCGGTCACAGCGCGGCGTGCACGTTAACACCGCTCGATTATCGCGGTGGCGCCACGTAATATCGGTGCAGGAAGATGGCGGGGCCCGAAAATCGGGATACGTGTCGCGCAGATTGCCGACAGGCAACCTAATTTTCCCTACTTGTGAAAAATGCAACAGCTGGTAATGGCTGGTTGCCGCCCGCCAGGGATTTCGAAGAGAGAAAACGAGGGATATGGGATATTCGGCACGCGGTCGATGATGGGATCGAAAAGGTTTCGAATTCGGGATGGAAATTGTGAATTACAGATCGAGTGGACACCGAACGAGCGATTATGAACGGGCATCGAACCGGAATATTGGTATACTTCTTGACCTAGAAGGGGATACTACGGTGTTCTGACGTTCTTCTCGTTCGGTTTAATTTATCGTTCTCTTTTTTTTCATCGTAGATATTAAAAATACAATAAAGAATAGTAAAGAAAAAAGGAACGCACGAGATATATTTTTTTCGCGATATTTTGATGGTATTGAAATGGAAAGAGATCGAGAGGGAAATTTAATTCTTAATGGGATCGTTGTTACGCGTGTCGAAGTGGATCTTTTTTGGAATGGAAGTAATAATAATCAGACGAAATAATATCGTTGATACGATTTATGATGGATAATATGTATGGGTAGATTGAAAAATACAGCCCAGTTACGAAGATGCGCGGATGCCAATAGTCTGGTATTTATTTATAGACGAAAATGGGTCATCCTTTGCAACACTTTCCGATACAATACCGGTAAAAAAACTCTGATAATCACGAACGTAGGTCTAGTCTGGATGACATTTTCATTCGATGCATCAGATTGAAATAAGTATGGAGATCTCCCCTTCTCCTCTTTCCTGTTAATTATTATTTACTAATCAAGAAAGCTTTTATTCTTCTCTTTTTATCGTGTCTATCTACTCCCTCTTTGTGTCACACAATCGTGATGTACAAACACTCTCTTCTAAAATTTCCTTTCTTCGATTCTTTTCATATAAATACAACGACAAATAATTTTATGAAGAGAATTGCATGAAAAGCAATTATCTTCCTTAATACTTAAAAACTTTTGTAATTTATCGAATCGCCTTCCTTAACGTCTCATTTCTCGAAACAACAACGTTCAAATCCAAATTCCGTGTAACAATGAAAAATAAGTCGAGCGCATCTTGCTCGAAAAGGAAAAGAAAAGAAGAAGAAACGCAACGGACGTCTGGAGGAAAAACTCCAGCTGCTGCGGGTCGGCGAGAAAAATAGTGAAAGCATAGTAGAACGGCTAGAAACAGTTCGGTTGCGAGATAGTGCTCGCTTATTGAGTACGAGTTGCGAGGTTGATGTGTAGAAGAGAAACGTCGAATGGAATTCTGCGGTAGAAATTGCTGGTTTCACGGTGATCGAGCGAGCGTTGTAGGTGAAAACGAGAACGAGTAGAATTTCCTGGTTGCGGGTAGAAACAGGCGGACTACTAGTCGAGGGTGGATTGGCGAACAGGAAGCAATGGCGTGCTTATGGCCGCGTTTGCGTTACGCTAAGGAGCGCGTGGTTCAAAGCGTTCAAACGAGCCTTGTGTGCAACCCTTACGAATCGCAATTATCCCGTAACTCTCCTCTCTCTCTCTCTCTCTCTCTCTCTTTCACTTCGTTTTTCCAATTTTATACCCTCTCGCTTTTATACGCTTTTATGCACGCGTTACGCGCATGGGTAAGATTTATCCGGTTTATTTATTTCAACGGGGTTTGGTTTTCGATATTTTTATCAATCGAGAGGGAAAATGTAAATAAAATTAAAGTTAAACTATGTATATATATATACATATAAATCGATAAAGATTACTTTTGAACAGGATCCAGAGTTGTTTAGGTTTTTATAATGTGGAATTAACGAACGTAAGCCGCAACATAGATTTCTCTGTTTATCGATGATCGATCGATGAAAAATTGCATTCATAAAACTTTGATTGAAAAAAAAAAAAAAAGTGAAATATTTACACGCGACGCGTGGTGAATGATCGATACGATATTAATCGAAATCGTATTACACGGCGATCTCTCGCGAGCTTCGCACCTTCGATCGAAATGTTTTTCCCCCAAATTTGATTCCAACAGGATTTGGCGGCGAATCGATCCCCCACACTTTTTGCATCGGTAATGAAATACTCCCTCTTGTTTTCGACCTGGTTTTATATAAATATATATGTATGTATCCGCACGTTTCGAAATTTACTCGCTTCGTTCCATAAATTGAATACGCGCGAATTTTCGGGTTCATTCGATCTCGGCGAACGAAAGGACAGAGGTAAAAGAATTTCGGATCAGAGGGCGTTTTCCAACGCGAGCCGCTCTTTGTTCGCGAGTTTCAAATTATTTTTTATTGTCTGGGAAAAAGGTATCAAGGTTAACGGAAAGATTATGAGGGTTGTTGGACGCGCTCTACGAGAAACCACCCCATAGATTAGTCGCTCTTTTCTCAATGGAAATAATAATGGAGATTCGTATTTCTCTGCGAATCTCAAGATGCCCATTTTCCAACTATCATTCCAAATATATAATCGGCCTTGGAAAAAGATTATTTTAATGATGTTTTAAAACGTATCCGAGCTAGTTCTTTACACCATGATAAAAAGTATCTAGATTTTTCCATTCTTTACGACTCACTTTTCTGTATAATCCGTAAAATCTGATGACCAATCGTATCGAATAAATTAGATACACCTCCAATTACTCTCGACGCGTGAGTACATATGATACCCATTAATGTAGAATAAACGATTATCAATTATCATTATCAGATTGCAATCCAATTATATTCTCGTGTAATAAAGTTAGATCGGATTACCGTTGTTATTGAAATAATATATTTATCGTTAAATTCCCTCTGCCTTCTATTCCATTCATCGGGCGAAAACGCGATCGAGAACGACGATGCGTAAATCTTTCTTCGATTCTGAAAATTTCGTAATTATTAATTAATACGAAAAATCGGCCGATTAAAATTAATCGCGGAAGGATTTTCAAATATTCCTTCCTTCCTTTCCAAGAAAGGATGAAAATTGGCACGAATTCTTCGCGAACGAACGGATTAAAGGAGACACGTACACGCGGGTCTTTATACAATGAATTATGGAAATACCGGTGGCGGCCGCCCGTTCTAAACACAATTTTAACGAACTTAATTAAACAAGAACCGTGGATGTGGAAGTTTTCATCGTAATTCTTCGCTCGTCGCCTCTACGCGCTCGCTTCTTCTTCTTCTTTTATTCACGAATTCTGGATTCCACGTCTTGAATAAATTTAAATTATTTTTTTTCCACGCAATCTCGAATGGGAAAATATTCGGCTTCGAATCGGTTAAAAATCGGATGAAAAATCATCAAGGATCTGTTTGAGTAGTGATGGTGAGTTCGTTGAAAGGAAATTTGTAATCCTTGCCGGATAATGATAAAAGCTTTCCGTCAATTTGGAAAGATTTAAAGCGGTTGATGGTGGTATAGGATGGTGAAAAGTTTGAAAGTTTTTGCGAGAGAATCGTCTTGAGAGGGAATATCATTAACTCTGAAATATCGTTTGACATTTGGATTATTTTGATATGTATTCCATATATTAAGTAGCCAGCTCGTTTCACATTCGTCTGGTTCTAATTTTTTGCACTTGGGCGACTGTCGTTTCCATTTATCTGAATATATTTAATTTATTCCACTGACCTGTTTCACTTGTCATAGGCTCAAAATATTTGATTATTTCGTTTGATATTCTTGCCTCGCAATCTATTGATTTGTCCAACTTGTAGTTAGAATTAAACTTATTTGTTCGATAGTGATTAGTTTTATTCCATTTGACGATTAATTATAATCTCTAAGTTTCTAATTTCATATATCTGAGTATGAAATTAAATCTCTTTCACGCAGACATACTTAACCTTATATATTCTGTGCTGGAAGATAAGAAGACAGGGAATCATGGGTGTAAAATTATGAAAGCTCGTGACAAAATAAGACGAGTTGGGGAGAGAGACAGAGAGAGAGAAAAAAAATAGGGATCGCGCGTTACGGTTATTTTCAAAGCGACCTACTTTAACCCTTGTAATTTAATTACATCACCGTAAGCGGTCTGTATTAATTTTATGGCGAGCTATAAAAAGCGCGGGCGATTTAATAACTCGGAGGAAATTTTATTTGCGAATTTTCCTCTTTCCCAGTTAGGGATCAATCTATCGTTTGAACGAGCGATCAACAATCTTTTTCTAAATTAACATAAACGAAATTCATTTCAATTCTTACCACCCCGTGCGAGATTCGAATCATACGTGTCCGATGATGATAATAAATTTTGTCGCACGAACGTTTAATTTTTAGTATCAATTTTAACGCGCGATCCCGATATCATGAGGGGTAATTAATTCACCAAATTAGTTCCAATTATAATTCACCGTTCCGATTGAAATCACCGTTGAGAAGTTTAAACGCAAAATTTCACGCAAGCAATCTCCCCTCGACAATATTTACACGAGCCTTCCTTCAAATTTCCCATCCATCCCCCGGTATTCATCACCTACCATTCATCAACACCTCGTCCACCTAGCTATCGAAAAAAAAAGAAAGCTTCGCTTCCAATCGATCTCCACGCATCCCATCATCCACCCCCATCCGTCAAATATAGTTGCGCGCTTTTCTTCGCACATTTTTCGGGAAAACCATCCCTTCTCCTGCGCGCAAACGTTCCTCACCGGGACAATTTTCCACGAGGCGAAAATTCGCCACGTCACGTTTCTCTATCTCTTCTTTTACTTTTCTTTTCTTTTCTTTCCTTCCTTCTTCTTTCTCCTCGTGCAGGATTAAGAGAGAGAGAGAGGGAGAGTTGTTTGACTCTTCTTCGTTCCAGCATTCGTATCGATCCCAATTTCGAATTTCCGAATCGCAATAGCCAAATACCCGGTGAGGGATGGGCCAAGTTTCGGACACGCAGACGACGTCCATGTTGCACACGACGTGGAATAGCGTCGCGCTTACCGGAATTCCTGTCGCGCTAATTCGAATTCTCGAAGCGCCTTGGTTGTACGGCTCCTTTAGAATCGAGCGGCTTTGAAACGAGCCGCTTTTGTTTCGCTAGAGATCGATAGAGGGCGCGAGATACGTTGCTTGGCAAACTTCACGAGATGCTTTTCTTTTGAAGCAAGAGTTGGGAGGCTTGACAGTTTTTTGGGGGGAAAGAGAAGGGGAATTTCTCTTTCGTAAGAAGTTCGTTTGGATGGGGTTTTCGGCGAGGAAGGCAAAGAGTTTTAGATGAAGGCGGGAGTGAAGTTTCGAAATGATGCTTTTCAAGAATGGTGATCATCCCTTTCAGAGATGGCGTTTGTGAAACGCGCAGCAAAATGAAGATATATATGATTCCATTTTTGTGGAAGAAAAATCAAAGGAATACGTTGAATACGAGTTATATCGAATTATATCGATTATCGATATCTCTAATGAATAGAGACGGAATAGTTGCCCAATCATCGTTATCTCATTTCACTCGTTAACATTTTTATCATAAATATTACTCTTACTTACTCCTCTATATTAACCCCGATGCAGAAACGTGGAGGAGCACGTAATGAAGAAAGGGAGTACGATTCTCGTTTCTCCCGAGGTTTCCACGAGGTTGAACATTATTTATTGAAATTCAAGTTTCCTGCCACGGAAAATTACGTAAAATTGTACGAGCTCAAAGGAAAGAAATAATAACGATTAACCTAACGATCAGAAATATTCAAGCATCATCGTTCTCTGTCCCGTTTCACTCATCCCCCCTTAATACCCGTCGGCACCAGGTATCGAGCTTAAAGGATCAAAGAAACGCGTATCGCATCGATCTCTTGCGGTACCAATAACCGAGGCTTGAATGCAACCTGTGCATCCCTCTTTTCTCGACAATTCCCTTCAAACATTTCAGAGATGGAATTCCGCATTGGCTGGTGTTTCGTTCAATGAACGCCAGTTTATATATATATATAGAGAGGGGGGGACCACCCCTTCCGCTCCTCCCATCGAAGGAAACGTGTCGTTTCTAGGACGTTTTCATCGGAACTGGAATCGAGGCTGCGCTTCCGAAAGATGAAATCTGTTGTGTTTGCAACCGAGTGTCTGACGTCGCGGAAAGTTTTAATTGCTCGCTGCGTTTCACGCCTCGGGAAATGATCGTCACGATACAGCGGGGAGAAACTGGTTCGTTCGCCCCTCGCGTGCCTTAATTCATCCGCCATTTTGTCCTCCCCCGTTTATCGAGAGACGAAAAGAAATGAGACTATATATATATAATATAATCGAGATCCTTTGGAAAGGATGCGTCGAATCTGATAATTTTTTTACGAGGAAACGAGGGAAAAGGAAAATGATGGAAACTTTGAAAGTGGATCGATGAGGAGGAGATCTGTGAAAAAGGTGTTATTATAATCGAAACTTTTGAAAAAAATCGATAATTCATTCTCTATCGTATTTTAAATTGTTAAATTGTTTTCCAAAGTGGATAAAAGTAGATATACGTAGATTGATGGGTTTAGGGAAAATTTGAAAATTTACGATGAAAACGAACGATAAGTAAGTTTGCACGATGATACGATTTGAGAAATCACGGGACGAAGGGATTACAGAAATTAAACGTCCGACCGAGTTTTCGTTTCGAAATTACTCGATTTACAATCTCGAGGATTTCTCGTTTCAACTTTGAAAATACAGAACTTTCCACTTGTGAAAAAAGAGGAAAAAAGAGGAAAAGAAGGAGAAGGAAAAAAAGAGGAGTGAAATGAAATCCAAGATGCTTGCTTGCTTCCATCATCCTCGATTCCGGTACAATTATTTGCACGGATCTCCGCCAGTTTTCCACTTCCCCTCGGACGATTAATCTATTTCACGAAGATGTGCATATAAACACATATGGCGTGTGTATAATTTATTGGCTTGAATTTTGAACGTAAAATATTTATCGAAGTCTTATTGTTGTACGTTAATTTTACAATTAATCTCAGTGATAAATTATTTACATGATATAAAATAATAATTATCTCCATGAAATTGGAATTAATTCGAATTTGTATTTGTCATGGGATATACGTATTTAACGATTACAAAATCAAATAAATAAATAAATAAATAACACGGGTAAAATTTATTACTGCATTTGAACGCAGCTTAACGCCCCTTACTTTATTAATTCGAATCGGATCTGGCAAAATTTTAATTAGAAACATTTCCAAGTTTAATCGACCAAATATGCAATATGAATTTAAATTGGTATTAATCAAAAAATACATTTTATACCATTCTTGAGAAACACGCGAATCAATATATTCAATGTATTAAAATACACGAATATTATATTAAATTTTTCTTTCTCGTCCAACACGACAGAGGTGACAATTCTAATTAAGCGTCTCGGAGACGATCTCAGACGTGTACACGGCTAAGCGATCCATTATTCGACGTGACGCGACCTACGGCAATCTAATGTGACCAAGACTGTTACAAATTCACACGATCCAATCCAACGCTCTAATTACACGGATAATGTTAAACATTTCGGATTTCATCCCTCCAATCATCCATCAAAATGTATCACAAATTTCTCGCGATTCCCTTGAAAAAGAGAAGAGCTACTCACTAAAAAATAATCGATGAAGAAAGTTTCCAAAATCCGGGAACAAACGTCAAGTTGCTCGACACGACGCGAGGTTTCGACGCTTTCGAAAGGAGGCCCTGTTCAAAAATTAACTGTTCATCGATCGGTCGGGCAAATTGCGGAAGATAGTTTAGCGCGTCGAAGATCGACGAGGTTCGAAAATTTCCACGCAAGCATATTTCGAAGCGTCGATTAACGTCACGACGACGTTTCACGGGCGGCCGCGTGAATAATTCGATTTCCCGGAGTCGTGTCTCCGCGAATCCCCTGCCGAGACGACACTCGTTTTCTGATAAACTGATAAACCGCGTTCATCAGAGTGAACGAACGTGTGTAATGGCTGTGCCGAAAACTTTTGTCACCCAGACGAGTGATAATGTAAATTTTACCCTTCGTTCGATCGCTGTCACTTTTGCCGCGAATAGAAATTTTGGTGTATATATATGAATTTCTATAATTTGAATGTATAAAAGAACGCACGAGGAGGGATGAAATACCCAAAGTGGTGCTTTTTTTATGGTATTTTTAATTTAATAGCAAAAATTTGATAGATATGCACAGACATTCGTAGTTTATTTTTGTCGTTGATTAAATGAGATTATGGATAAATGTTTTTTTTTTTTTTTTAATTATCTTGTATTATTGTATCGTTTGAGGATCATGTTTGTTAAATTTTTATGGAAAATAATAAGTTTTTTTGTATTTTACAGATTACATTTAAATTTTCCATGCTACTTTTCTCCGTTTTGCACAATTTCGAATTCTTGTGAAAATGTTTATCTCGTTTATCAACAATCAATCGTTAAATCG
This sequence comes from Apis dorsata, assembly GCF_000469605.1. Classification (NCBI taxonomy): domain Eukaryota; kingdom Metazoa; phylum Arthropoda; class Insecta; order Hymenoptera; family Apidae; genus Apis; species Apis dorsata. Next base: position 301,710 of record NW_006263454.1, read on the forward strand.
AATAATGTGAAATTTATGGAATTTTTATCCTGTTCTATCATTTTTCAAAAGTTATTTGTGTAAATGTTGACACTTAGAAGAGTCGAAATTAACTGGAAACTGGTGTAAAATATCCAAAGATATTTTGAGACGCGTTAAAATATTCGAGGCTTGGTCATAGAATCATCGCGTTGGCGATGAATTTTTATAAAAATTCAAGCGAATATCGTGTTTCTAAACTCTCGAGGTAGGTTTGACTAGGTTGTTGGCCATAAAACTAGTAGCTCCCGCGAGTTTTCAAATTTAATCGCCTGGTGTTTCTCTCATAACTTGGCGAGACAGGTTGACGAAGTTGGAGAAACGAAGAGAAAAGAAAAAGTGATTACGAGGGGAATGTTATGGAAATATAATCCACAGGAAAAATGTGCCGGTATGATCCGTTTTACCGTCGAAACTTTTAATTGTTTAATTTAATTTCTTCCTGTGTAGTTCTTTTTTCTTTTTTTTTTCGACTATTTCGAAAAAGATATCGAAGCTTAAGTTTAATAAAAGATAAATTTCCGAAGAGAATCATTAATTTCGAAGAGGAGATAGATTTCTTTCGAACTGAAAGAATTGGGATTTATCGAAGAAACAAAGTTTTCCACTTAATCGTTTCAATTTATATTAATTAATATATCACTAGATCGTTATCAAAATTTAACCTCTTCTTCGAAAGAAATCGACTTTAAGTCGTTTAAAAATCTTCGATGGATGAATGATTAAAATTACAATATTCATCAATCGCGCATCTATCACTCACAATCGATAAAATTCTCATCTCCTCGATATAAATCAATAGTTATTACGCTATAAAAAGAAATGAATCCTCGTTCTAAAATCGTTATCGATAATCTCTCATCCAATCTCAATCTCTATATCCGGATTAAATATTTCCCTCGATTAAATCGATGAACTCTTTTTTTTTTTTATTTTATTATTTTCACAATTTTACAATATCAATCTATTATATTTTTTATTATTCTCAAAATCAATAATACGGATATATATATATATATCCGTATATCTTTATATCATTATTCCCATAACTCTCGTAAACTTTTACATCATCATACGTACGAAAATATTAAATTAAACGGTACGAAAAAACCCCCTTAAATAAATTAGGGCCCACTTTTTCTTTTTTTTTTTTTTTTTTTTATTTTCACAATTTTACAATCTCAATCTATTATATTTTTTATTATCCTCAAAATCAATAATACGGATATATATATATATATCCGTATATCATTATATCATTATTCCCATAACTCTCGTAAACTTTTACATCATCATACGTACGAAAATATTAAATTAAACGATACGAAAATACACTCTTAAATTAATTAGTGCACACTTATTCTTTTCTTTTTTTTTTTTTTTTCATATCTCCTTTGAATCGGATTACCGCGCAAGAAGAGAAAGATAAAAATCTCGATTCTAACAACGACAAAGAGATAACAATACACAACCGAGAGTACACACACCTCGTCGCTTCCCGAAACATCTCCCTTCGAAACGAACACGTAACCAAAGCGAGTTTTAACGATTCGTTTGCGATTCGAGATCCAATTAAAACCATCCCAGGGACGAACCATCTCGCGGGGGATGCAAACCCCTTTTCTCGAATACACGTGTCCCTTCCCCCGATACGAAGAGAGAGAATTCGCTTGTGGAGTTCGATCGTTGTGAATATTCATGGTGGGCCGATAATTGTCAGATATCGCGAGAGGCGCGTTTTTGTAAGCGCATGAAAATTTATTAAGAAACAAACTCTGGTAAGGGATTCCAGATTGGACGGAAGGGAAGTGGATTTCGAAGGGAATATTCATAAGGATATTGTTTATGAAAGCGGGGGGCAAACCGATTCCCAGGAGGGGGCAACGCGCAGCAGGAAATAAAATTTCCATCGGCATTCCGCGAAATTGATTTCGTTCCCGCAACTCTCTGCTACGTGTCCCGGAATAATTCAACCGGCGGAAATGCAATTTTTATCGGCGATGATGTATACGGGGGGGAGGGGACGCCGTACGCGAATATTTATCATTTACGGCCTTTACTCGACCGTGTTGCTGAACTCTCGCCGATCAATTCCCCTTCGATATTATTTCGCGTAAAAAAATATCACCGTATCCTCGAGCATCATCGAGAAATGGTGGATCAGGTATTAACGTTTTATTCGTATATCGCACGTATTATCTCCTGTAATTGTTGTCGCGAATTCTTCAATTTTCTTCGCCATTTTTGTTTTTTATTATTTCGTAATACGTAAATATCATTGTTCGTTGGAGGTATCGTTTTATGGAGAAATAGTCGACTAGTTTTATTCGTATACGCACCATTATCACCTCAATTGTCGCGAACTCTTCGTCATTTTCAAACATTCATTTTTGCTGATATTATTTCGCGCTAAATAAATAGTATTCGTCTATCGTTTTGTCGAGAAATAGTCGATATTAATGACACGTTATCATCGTTTGTGGATATTTCATTGAGTTTCGAAAATATATTCGGAATATTGTTAAGATCTATTCATATTTCTTTCGTAATCGTCACCTCGAATATTTAAAATTGTGAATACAGAGATATTATTGTACTAATAAGAATTATTTTCACTTGTAAAGTCATTTTAGGATGGTGATATAATATTAATATACAGTATGTTCAGTTTCTTCGTATATTATCTCCTTAATTATTGGAAATTCTTTTCAGTCAGTTGAATTCTTTGTCTAAATTCTCGACGATCAATTTTCCTTTGCCATTATTTTATGCTACGTAAATAATATTATAGTTCGTCATAATGAGAATTTTTTGTAGTTATTTCGAAAATATATTCGAATTTCTTTCGAAATCACCTAATTGACTGATCATACTTTATTATCTTCTTAATTATTGGAACTCTTCTGTCTTGTTGAAAAACAACAGGATAAAATCAACACTTCTGTGTGATCTGATTCCTCTCTGATCCGCATTTCTTTTTTTTAACACATACTCTCTTCTATATTTAAATTCCTCCCATACAGGAAAATCGAATCCAATTTTTTAATTTTTCACTTTTGTTTCCCCTTAACGCACTCGTTTTCGAACTAATTCCCGATAAAGGAATACGAAATAAAATCGAGGGGGAGGGGAAGAGGAGGGGAAGGAAGAAACAGAAGAAAAAACGAAATTTAAAACATTCTACCAACTCTCTCCAAAAAAAGAAAAAAATAGAAACACGAGAACTGAAACGCATCGATTTTCGATCTAAAAATTCCCCGAGCGCTTGTGGAACCCACGTGTAACCAATTTCCCGGGCTCTCGTGAGACCCCTCCAATTTCAACCTCGGCAATCGATTGGAAATATCGTTGGAGAGTAAACTAACGATACCGACCTGTATCGTTACACCACCCAATTCTCTCGACGATTATCGGGTCAGCCTCGAAGAGGAGCCTTTCCTCCTCCTCCTCCTCCTCCTCCTCCTTCTCCTTCTAACGGATAATAATGAAATTGCGATAAAATTCCCGATGCGAAGAAGGATCGACTGGTGGATCCATCACGACTCGATTTATCCTATATTTATCGATGATCGATGAATTTACGATCGACACTTCCGGTTTACAAGCCATGTTTCGTATTCAGAATCGGAGAGACAACCACTCGGCGTCGTGAAACGTGAAGTCGAACGAACGGCCCTCGATTTTCCTCCTTCGATTCTATTCTAAATATCGTCGAGGTATCGGGATAGACTCGTGGAGTGCGGGGAACAGGCTTGTTAAAATTCATAAGGGACAAACGAGGGACTCCAGGAGCGCGGGGACCAATTTTTCCCTCGTTTTTTTCAACCGTTTCAACGATCCGATCGTTGTGAACCGTACAGGTTTTGTATAGGTGGGGCGGGATTAGACGATTTCCGGTGAGAAGTGGTGTCGTTACCACGGCGTCGAATCGATTTTATTCGAGGCCTCGAGAATTCTTATCGCGAATATTATTTTACGAAATTTTAGTATAGAGATCGGGCGTTTTTACGAGAGATGATATTGCATCGTGATAAATTTTTTGTTTTTTTCTTTTCGTTTCGATTCTTCGAGTGTTAATTAAGCGAGAATTTTCAATTTCATTTTCGATTTCGATACACTGAAATACATCTTTCAAGGAAAGAATTTTTTCTTAAAAATTGTTCGATATAAGGATATATACGTTAACGAGATATTAATTTCGAATTCGATCATCCTCGTGAAAGAATCCAAGATCCTTGAAGGATCGTCCAATAATCAAAATTATCTCTCGAGAAATTTATTTCGTATTGATCCACGCATGTTTAACGTTTAATTAAAAGCGCGATCAAGGTATTCATCCCTCCATGATTATTAAAACACGGCGAACGATCGGTCGATTTTTATCCTTCCCTCGATTACGGGGCAATTTATGAAATAAGGGAACGTGGATTTGCAGCGCGACGTCGAAGACTAATTACACAAAGTACTCGGACTGGAACGGTATTAAACGAGAACGCGGAAGTCCACTCGTGGGGACTGTCGTCTTAAGAAAATCTCGAGTAATCTTTCCATTAAGGGAGCGTACTCCCAACGCGGCTGGGACAAACTCAATCACTATAATGCAGCCGTGTAGCTCTTTGTAGTTCGAGGAAGCGAGCGAGTGAGAAACGGTGACCGGTTAGTGGAAACTTTAGCGCCGAGATAATTCTGAAATGTTTCGAACCAGTTATTTTTGTTGTTTGGCGACAAAGGGAGACGATTATTATTGGGACACATTGGGATGGAAAATTGTAAAGGAATTGGCTAATTGAATGGATCTTTTTGAATCGAAATCATTGATAAAAGTGGATTTTATTTATTTATTTAATTATTTATTTTTGATGAAGACAGGTATTTAATTTAGACCAGGGAGAATTTTAAGATGTAGGAAGAACGATAGAAAATCAACCCTTGAAATTTTACTTTCGTTTTTATTTTTGTTTTCTTTCTTTTTTTTTTTTTTAATATAACTTTGTAATGGTAGATATAAAAGCGGAATTTTGAAATATAAAATATTCAGGTTTTAATGCCCTGTTGCTACTGTTATAAAAAAATATTTCCAGGCGAAATATAAAATATAAAATTTTACACAAAAATAAAGAATGATAAAAATTTGATGGTTCGTTTCGCATTTTCGAAGAGGCATTTCCATAAATTGCTCCACGCACAATCCATTACGCTTTACGTATAAATTTCCATTAAATTCGGATATATCTTTCAAACTAAAATTTTTTTTTTCTTTTTTTTTTTTTAGACTCCATTAATATACTCGTAATATCTTAAAAGAAAACACGGAAGAGAACAGGAGATTTACGTAGGAAGGAAACTCTTATTGGCAAAATTGTCGATAATCTTACATAAAGAAATGATTTATAAGGAAAGTGCGTGTTTCTCTCTTCCCAGAAACCTTTCACGCGAAATATATATTTGATGCGTCGAAATTTACAACACGATAAATGTACAACGGGACGCCATAGAGGTTATAGAACGTTACGCGTAATTTTCTTGATAAAAATAACAAAATTGTTTTAGAGATGGATAGAGAGAAATTGCGAGGAAATGGTTAATTGAACGTTGAAAGCAAACTTGGATAATTCGAAGGAATGTTGGATCGAAATCTTTTCGCGAGGGTGGATTTTATGATGGAAAGGAAAAGTATTGCGGCGTGGTCGGGGGATTAAGAACAGAGTATAATAAAGCGAGCAACTCGACGGTGAAAGTAATTCACCGAGGAATGTTCACCCGGAATTGAAATTTTCCCTCGGTGTTTCGGTAAGCTAAGAAATACGACACCAGGAAGAGGCATAAAACCGGATGATTGACCCTTTGGATGAAAGGATATATTAGGGTCGCTGGCTACTCCTCCTCCTCTAAATCTATATCCGCGTATGTGTACACCCAACCATGTCATTACCACCGTGATGGATCAAGATTTATTCGCCAAATTACGCACAGTCTTTCATGATCGATCGACGAAACATCCCTTAAAAAATATCAAATTCCTCCTCATATAAAAAGAAAAATAATAATAATAACCGCACTAGAATATATCCATATTCCAATATCATCACTTCTCAACAAACATTTAATAAATTCCAAGAAAAAAAAAAAAAGAAAGAAAGAAACAAATGGAAAAATATACGAAAAATTCAATCAACCCTCAGTCTCGAAAACCACTCGCGGACTCCCGATTACGTGGCACCACCGGTAGCAACCGTTATTACCGTCGATTCATCACAGTTCGATCGGTTCCACGCACCGAGCCGGATATAACAAGTTTATTAAAGACAGGGGAACGAAGGAGGGAAGGGGATTTCCGGCCCGTTTCACCTTTCGAAATAACGAATTAATATCGGCCGACCAGGAACCAACCAAGATAGGGAACAACCTGTAGAAATGCATCCCTGCATTTTCCTGCATCCGCCTCCATTTTTGCACCCCCGTCACGTCCACCCAGGCGTGGTGGACAAAGGCGATCTTCCTGGCTTTCTTGGTTATCTGGAAGACGAGGAGGAAGGCGGGGGGAGGCACGTGTTGCTGTTGTAAATCGTGATCCGAATCTGTCGTCGAGATACAGACATAGAGAGAGAAACGATGGAGGGTATATAAAGGGGGTATGAGGGGAGTATCGAGAGGTAGATAGAGGGAAATGTACCCTCTTCGACAAAGGGTACATTGGTTGTTTCTGGCGTGCTTCGTGTTTCCGGCTCTCGATGGGGAATCGAGAGGGTTGTCGCTCTGGTTGGGTTGGTCCGTTGTCAAGCGAGGCTTTCGGGTTTTGCTTACCGGTTTACGCGATCGTTAGGGGATAGGGATAAAAGTGTTTCCGTGTTCCTTCGTTTCTTAACTCTCGATCGAGCTCTCCGTGGATTAATTTTCGTTCGTCCGCGATGATTTATCGGCGGAAGAGATTTTCGACGCGGCTCCTCTGAAGATTTGGGAGGGAAGAAGTGGATCGGGAGAGATATGTTTTATTTGATGGATTCTCGAGAGGGAAGCATATAATTGAACAGATACATTTGTTCAATTATATAAAGAAACGTTGGAGAGAAGGTTTCCAATTTCGTACAGGATGGAATATGTATAATACGTAACAGAAGTCTTGTGAGGGATAATACATCGACTCTCTCAACTCGATCAGGTGTTGCACCATTTTGGAAAAATGGCGTTGGTGTGAAAGTGGTGTTGCACGTCAGCGACGCGGGAGAAAAGTGGAGGCAGCCTCATATATCACAGCCGTCCCACGTATCAGGGATGATGGACGGGATAAGGAAGGACGGGAAGAAAGACGTTGCATAAAGGCCTCGATACTCGAAATTCTCGAGGCTTGAGATTATGAGAGATGAAAGAATTTTTCGAGGAATCTTCCTCTCTCGAGAGGAATATAATAAATACGTGATATGTATACAAAATTCGCGGAATTCTTCGAAAGATCGAATCAAGTTACGTAGTTTTTGGCTTTACGTAGTATTTTATGAAACGCCATCGTTTTGAAAATAATATCGAAAAACTATGAAATTTTTTTGTATATATATATTTAGAAGAGAAAGAGTTATTAAAGATAGATGGCTATTGAAAGATTATCAGGGAATTCGTGTATCCACGAAAGTGCTGGCGAAGGCTCGATTCGATCAGGATGAACTATCAGAACTTCCGCCAGTAGTTCGCGCTACTTTCGTGAAACTTCCTCTTGTATTCGTCGAAGTACAGTGTTCAATCCTCTGTTTTCCAGACACGAGTACTTACAAGCAAGCAAGTAAACACTAACAGCAGAGAAATTAGTGGAATGAAAAAATGAGATTTTAAGCTCTATTACATAAGAGAGTAATGATATTGGGAGAGAAGCGAAGCGAAAACTCAAGATTATAGACTTACCACGTTGCACTTTGAATAAAGCTAAAGGCGAATGCTTGAAACTTTCCTCAAGTGAGCGTACTTCGTTGCATAGCGAGAAAGTTATGGACCGAGAAACTACTGACTCGAGCGAGAGCACGAAATTTTTGGATTTCTTCTAAATTTCGAATCGAGCTTGCTTCATTGGTTAACAAAGAAATAGAATGAGAACTTGCCACTTTACTTTTCCCCCTATTGGATCGTTTACACTTGAGTTTGCCTCGCATCCGAGGGCATAAAATTATTGTGAAAATCTTCAATTTTTGAAACGATTCTCAGCGCGAAATTTTTGGACTGCTTCTAAATTTCGAATCGAGCTTGCTTCATTGGTTAACAAAGAAATAGAATGAGAACTTGCCACTTTACTTTTCCCCCTATTGGATCGTTTACACTTGAGTTTGCCTCGCATCCGAGGGCATGAAATTATTCTGAAAATCTTCAATTTTTGAAACGATTCTCAGCGCGAAATTTTTGGATTTCTTCTAAATTTCGAATCGAGCTTGCTTCATTGGTTAACAAAGAAATAGAATGAGAACTCGACACTTTACTTTTCCCCCTATTGGATCGCTTACACTTGCGTTTGCCTCGCATCCGAGGGCATAAAATTATTTTGAAAATCTCCAATTTTTGAAACGATTCTCAGCACGAAATTTTTGGATTTCTTCTAAATTTCGAATCGAGCTTGCTTCATTGGTTAACAACGAAATAGAATGAGAACTTGACCCTTTACTTTTCCCCCTATTGGATCGCTTACACTTGAGTTTGCCTCGCATCCGAGGGCATGAAATTATTCTGAAAATCTTCAATTTTTGAAACGATTCTCGTTTAATGAGAAATTCTCTGAGCAGAAATCGCGACCGTTTTATGATTCGCCTACGATAATTGCGTACACTCGACGAGGCGGAAAGTCAAAATGGAGCAAGAGCTGTGTTCCTGGCTGGGACACGTTTTTCCCTTTCCGCAAGAGAATCCTTAATCTCGCCGTTGTTTATCTCCGCTCCTCGCTGTTTCCGTATAATAAGGGGCGACGAATATATATATATATAAGCGTAAGCAAGCTTCACCTAATCCAACTTCTCTCGTTGCTTTATCCTCAATAATCCGTTCCCAAGCGACCTCGATTTTCAATACTTCGTATTAACGACGAAATAATCGCCTCGACAATACTCGTTTCGTTGAGTTTCTTCGTCCACGTTCATTTATTTTTTTCGAGGAGAAAACGATCCGACTTGGTCGAATGAATTCTCATCCAATTGGATTTAAACAAATGTCTTAACTGTGTGTCTCCTCTGTTGCGAAAGGAGAAACGCGAACGAATCGCATTAAAAACAATTGCATTCAACGTTGTCCCCGTTACCGGTTCGGGGACGTGAAGAGGATATTTCGCCGATTTCTCTGGCAAAAGGCAACGAAACGTGGGGCTAAATAGCCACGAAATCGGGGACAATCCTTGTTTCCTCGAGCTTTGACGTTCGACCATCCCACAATGAATTCGTTAATAACGTTGCCCACCGACAATTCTGAAACCGTGGCCGGGTTTCCGGGGACGCTCCTCAAGGATGGAAGGATCTCTCTTCTCGATGGATAACAATTGTCGTCAGAAGGGGGGTAATTGTTTACTAATTCGCTTTGGAGAAGCATCAAAAGTCAAAGATTTTCTTTACAATGCTCGCCGATTCAATAATCCACGGACTCGTTGGATGCCGCTGAAATTGATATCTAATTTCAAGAGAAAACGATTTTAAGCCATTTCGTCGCGGAGGAACGGGACCACCTTTTATACCAGATTTTCCGCCCCGTTTGATTGTCTTATGATTGTTCGTAATTCAGTCGGTTGACTCTGAATCGGGACAATAATTTTTCTCCATCCCCTAAAAAATAATCGCCCTCGATTATTCTCCGCTTCCCTTCGTCAACGAAATTTCGCGCTCTTTATTTATTGCAAAAGAATTGATTACCGTTCTATCCATTCCAGGGACGAACAGGGGATGAATACGTAAGCACCTTGAATTAATTCATCCTAGAAATTCACACTCTTAAATAAATAAATAAATAAATGTTTCTCGAAATTACGATCGTCATCAAAGAGCAATTTCTACGAATCTCGAACGTGCGCTCGCCAAGTTCTGTCTCGAATTCACGAAAGCTAATCACCTTGGAATAGTTAAACGATCGAATAACTCTGTTCAGAGGCACTCGACGGTAATTATCGCGTTATAGTATCCTGGATAGAAGCCGAACCGATCATCAATCATAGGAGCTACACGGACGGTGCAAGTTTCTCGGGATTCCGCGCGCCTCTGTGTGCGCGCCTTGTGTTCAATATCGCGCGAATCTTAATCGAACAGAGAGCAAACGACATCCTCTCATTTGCATCAATCGGTTGCGTTACCAATACACTCTCTGCTCTCCAATTATTGTTGAGTTAGCTCATCGAGGAACGGCAAACTTTACGATTACGAATTTCCGAGAAATTCGACGATTCGTTTAAAATTGAATCTGATTCGCTAATGAGGATCCTTTCCTTTGTAAAATTTCGATCGTTGCGTACATGCAACGCTACGATGCGGCCATTGATGCGATACTAGCGCCACGCGATCGTTAACTACTAATACCTGATATTTTAACTTTCTGAATATAACTTTTTGAATATTAAATTGAAATTGAATAATAATATAATATTAATAATAATAATTCGTTGAAATTGAGATTGAATAATAATAACGAAAATACTTGAATCGATACATTTATATCTCACTGTTGCATGTTTTTTTATTCCGAGATCGCTTCGAGGATATCACGCGAACGAATGCTTTATCGTTCGCTCTATGAATATTTCACATCATCTATATTTATTTGTGATGTACTTTAAACGAATTAAAGTAAAAGGAAATAAATTTTGGATGGTAGAGGATGCGAATTTTTCTGGCCAACCACAAGTTTGTCTCTTTTAATCGTGGCGGATAAACAGAGGCTCTGCTGCTCTCTTTTTTTCGATGCTTCGTAGAGAAGATAACAAAACTGGCAATGCTCGTTCGCCCTCGTTTCACCATCGGACAGTTTTAACGGTGGTGGGTTTTAAACACCAACTTCATCGGCGTTTGAACATCGTTGCTCGATCCACTTTTAATGCCTCTCAACGTGGCGCGATGTTAATGAAATATCACGACCATTTTTTTCGATATCGACTCCACGTCATCCACGGACCAGTTCCGTAAGCTGTTCGCGATGGACGAGCTTTTGTTTTCGAGCCACGTTTAGTTTGTCTTTCAACGAAGTGCATCGAGAGCGCTAAATGGCCGGCGCGTTATATTGCTCGATGATCGCTCGCGAATTCACGATGTCGCAAAAAAAAAAAAAAAAAAAAAAAAAAAA
>NW_006263454.1:313230-318057 GCF_000469605.1 Apis dorsata
TAATTGAAAAATACGAGTGAAAGGAAAGAGTAATAAAGGTTTACGAATAACCTCTACTTCGTTTAATATTCCACACACTGTTACACTATTCCAGTGCGCTGTTATGAACTTATGAAAAACTGGAAAAATCATTCTTAGCGTTTTACGCAGCAGTCACATCAGTAAGATTTTGTAAAATTGGATATATTTCAATATAATATTCGAATTATTTTTTCAACTTTTATTGTCACGCAATTTATGCGCGATAAAAATTTCTTATTCTTCTCTATGAAGATTAACAACGATACGAACAGAAGAAATTGAAATATTAAATATTAAAATCTCTACGAGAGTAATAGAGGAGATTAATTACATGGAATAGGAGTTAAATTAACCCTCTGTTGAATTTTTATGATGAGGAAAAAATATATATATATATGGCTGTTAGTCTACTTAAAAATGAGTGGAAGTGAAATAAATAATAACAGCGTTCTAACAGCATTTTTCAAAACATTGACGAATGAGTGTATTTTTCACCCATGCGGGGACACATCTTTGAAATTTAAATCCTCAATTGGGAACGGAATGCAATAGAGGATTAACGCAGAAAATTAAAAAAAATTCGACACAGCAATTTAAGTTAATTAAGTTTATTATATTTTATCTGTGACAAAAAATAATCGCGAGTACCATTATCACTCTTTCTAAACATTTATAAAATCTCCATTCAAGTCGATCATAGACATTCAATTAAGATATCAAATTATTGCCTGGTCAAAATTAAATGCGACAGCAGTCTGTCTTGTGCACGGGGAAAGAAAATTGTGCACAGAGAAAGAAAATTGTGCACAGACAGCACTAGGCAATAGGTAAAAATGGCGAGTAGATGAATGAATAGTCGGAAAAACATTTCCCCTCTTTTTCTTCGTCTATTCCCAGCTATCTATCTTTCGTGGTCTTTTCTTTTCTCGCCGGTTATTCTACCGGCTCCTCTCGAATCATCCATCCAGCCGTTCATCAGGCTCTCAGCGAATATTACAAACTTCACCTTTTCATACGTTTTCTGGCCTGGTCGAAAAGGCGAGGCCTAAGCGTTTCTCCGACCGATTCACGATATTGATGGGAAATAAGGAGGAGGAATTTTTAGAATTTCGCTCGGATAATCTCTCGTACAATTCTCTCCCCGAATTTTAATTCTTCTTCCTCAAATTATTAATTCGTACTTTGCTTTCCCTTCGATGAAATTATTGAGATTATTTTTCGTATCGAGAGGGAAAAAATAAAAAAGGGATTCGAAGAAGGAGATTATTATCGGTTAAGAGCCCTATTATTGTGCGAGAAATAAATTAAACGGTGCATCCGATTTGATCCGCTTATCGAGAAAACTCGACGATAAAGTTACAGAGACTTAGAAACATCGTAACTTAAATTGTTTCGCGTTCGATTATGGAGTAAACGGAGGCCAGGCATGAAACAACAGTTAAACAGACCTTTAATTTTCTCTCGGAGGCGAAGAATTAGTATCACGCGATGCGTGTCTCGCGCTTTTTCATCTATGCAACGAATCCAACGAAATTCACGCGACGCACGTTTCATTAAAGTTTATACTGCAAAACCATCGAACGCTCTTTAATCACTCGCTTTGCGACTTGAAACCTGTCAAATAATTCTTCACGAGAATTATCGATCATTAATCGATCGTTCGATTCCTTAAATGATGACTGATTCTTGCCATCGCATATGGATCGATGCAAATCCGGATCACGAAAGCCTCGCATCTTTAATAATAATTCCTCAGGCGAAATTGCAGCACGATTTTTAATTAGATTATTCTATTCGTCGAACGAAGCAAGTATCTTCTTCTCGAATCTCGGACATAAATAAAACGAACCATCGTTTACTCGTCTCTCTCCCTAGATTCTCTCTAAAAGTTATTAATCAATAAAGCAACGATATCGAGCGAACTAACGAGGATAATTAACGTGTCGTGAAAAAATGAGCAACAAGAGGGGGGAAAGTTGAAGAGGAAGAGTCGTGGGATTAATTCAAACGTCGCTTTATCGTGGCCAACGACGACCCAACGGGTACACAATTGGTCCGCTTCCGGGGGTGCAACTGTTTACTCTATGATTCACGTTAACGAACCTCTGAAGTTAATGAGGTCGTTCGCGACGACGACGACGAAGACGACGACTCGAAACGAGATTAGGCACGACGACGAAGGTTGGGTGATACTCGAAACGTCTTTATGCAATCTCGTCCGACGTTTCTTCGCTTCCTCCATTGGCCTCCATTAGCCGGCGTTACGTAATGGTTAACTTACGAGGAGAGAGACGGTGCGGTTACTTGTAATGGCCTTGGAAATTAGTATTTCATGCCAGTGAATTATGATTCATGAGGCTCGTTTCTTTCTTTTTTTTTTTTTTTTGAAACGAAATGTGTCTGTTTCTGTTTTGAAGAGGAGGAAGATAAATAGCGGAGAAGGAAATCACGTCGCAGTAAGAAGATATTTGAAAAGATATTATTCGAGATTTCGAAGAAGCAATTAATATTATTTCTTCGTAGATCTCTTTATATATTTGTACATTTACTTGTTTAAATTTAAATCGAAGAAGAGTTTTAATTTTATCAGCTTCCATCATACGTTCGAAGAGTGGAATAAGGTTGGAGAGATTCCATTAGATATCAGAGATGTCGCACGAAGTTTAAACGTTTTCTGGAAACAACGAATCCCCTCTTCCTAGACCCAACTACTCCGCTCCGTAACGATCGTCCCCTCTTAGGGGGAGGAAGATCTGCAAGGTTCGTCGAACAGCCGATCGTAAAGACGTAAAACGTATCGTAACAATCCACTGCGCTGAAATTCGCCGTTAATGACGAAAACAGCGTGCGTTTCGACCTGGTTGATTGGCACGCGAGTTTCGAACACGGGGTAATCTCAGTCGACGTCCCCTTGTCCGTCTTTCATAAATGTACTCCTCGCTTTGTGCAACTCGCTCAATAGGCGCAGTATCGCGCCGTTATCACACCGTGCCGGTCAACGAAGGCCCTCTCTCTCGTGGTACACACTCTTGGTTGATTGATTTCTTCTAGGGGGGAGGACTAGGCCGCGGGCAATTATTGTGGTCGAGACATCGGTTTCCTCTTAATTCGTCCTCTTGATTTCCTTCGCCTTCATTTTCTTATTTTCTCTTGTTCTTTTTTTTTTCTTTTCTTTCGTTCCATCGTCTCTTATTCTTTTTTTTCTTTTTTTTTAATTTTCCTTCCTTCGTCAATCCTCTTTGGTCGAGAAGTTTCTCTTTTTCTCTTGAAATTTTGTTTTGTACTCGTTGTACTCCTTCTCTCCTCTTCCCATTTTTTTTCTCCACTCGCGGAGAACACGCGGGAGGTTAATTTGTATTCATGAGAAGAGCGTGGCCGTGAGTCGCGTTAAAATCTATCTCTCGGTTGCGGGAGGATGATGGCTGCGTTTAGCAGGAAGTTTCAGTTGGTTACGGTGATTTGCCCGAAGGATTGTTATCGATTTCGCGGTATTGACGTATACCGATTTTCGAATTGCGGGATAGAGATTCATTCGTTCGTCGAACGTTTTGGGAATAGCGTTTCGTCGCGAATTTATTAAAAATTATTTCCACGGATAAATCGAAACTCTTAATTGTTGGAAACGATATTCAAGTATAAACGTTATTGTTTTCATATAATAATTCGTGACTCGTTCATCGAATCGAATAAATAATAATCCAATTATTATTATTACGTTGATTCGAGGATTCAAGATGACAATTTTAGAATGTTCAGAACGTAATGTAAACGCAATTATATTTATTTCGATTCAGCTCGAAGAATTCTCGATTAAATCCCCGTTAAAATTAAGGAAAACTTTGAGTCGCTATAACTCCGAAAATAGTGACTTCCGGTGGACGGGTGAACGATCGTTAGAAGCACGGATATTTTCTCTTTAAAACCCTTTTTCGTTCATCCCGATACGATTTCAGGTTGCCGAGATATCGTCGTGTAAAGAGAAGGGTAATTTTTAATCGTTTACTATCCCCCGTCCTTATCTTTGACTCGGATCTCTCGCTCGTTCTCGTCTCACTGACCTAGCCCAAGCTGCAGACAAACGGCAGACGCGATCCCCGCAAGACGCATTTCCAGGAAAAATTGTAGGTCGGTGAATCATAATCTTATCGTTTGGACGCTTATATCTCTACCTCTTCAACAACTTTTGATTTTGACAAAATTTCTAATTTCTTCTCGCGTTTTTTATCGCGCATACATCTTATACAATCACATACTACTTACGTTTTCAATTTAAACGTAATATATTCTCTAATATATCGGTCGAATATTTGAACACATTTTCCCCCATAAAAATCGGCTAGTCTACTTATCATTACCACGCTCAATCTCTGCACGAAATTGCAAATAGAAAGGCAGATAGAAAGGTTGCAATCGGCAGGCGCGAAAATTTTCCATTCACCGCCGACTCGCCATTCCATTGTGCCCCACGCAGGCAAATGATCGGCGGAAGGGGCGCCAAATCGGCGGTCGGGGAGGAAGGAAGGAAGGGACGGTATTAGGTAATCCGCGTAATGGACGAAAGAAAATCGAAACGAACCGTGGCCGTGGACCGTGATTCCGTGCACGTCTCCTCTCCACCGCGAATTTATCGGCGTTTTTATGATGGCTGCCGAATTCCGTCCGTTCGATATCACGTTTCTCCCTTCGCCGTTTACGCGACCGTTTCTCTTAATGGAAAACGTCGCGAGCAAAAACGAGCCGGCCACGTCGGTTCACGTGGGACGGGAGAAAAGAGAAAACTGCATTTCTCTGGCGTGGCGTGGCGTG
>NW_006263454.1:318115-344547 GCF_000469605.1 Apis dorsata
GTGGCCGAACACGCTCCTCGAAAAAGTGGGGTTGCCGCACGGGGGATGAGAGGTCTTCGCTCTCGGAGAGATTATGTCGTTGTGGAAACGACCACCCTCCTAGTTTGCGGAACGGAGAGAAAAAACTCGATCGTTTTTACGCGCGCCAATGTGTATATTAGAGTCGATGAATATATATTTCTATTACGTAAGAATTCTTTTAAATCATAATCGCGATCGATGCTTCAAAATCTACGATTTGACTTCGATCGAGTATCGTCAAATCATATAAAAAAAAGGGCGAGTGATAAATCGTTCCAGTCACAAAATATTTATATATATTTCCATTAGCTTTCATGTAGGAATTCTTCCAAATCACTCACAATCGATGCTTTAAAATCTATTTATCGAATCAAAGCAATATAGAAACAAGGGGCGAGTAATAAATTGTTTCAGTCACAAAATATTTATATACATTTCCATTAGTTTTCACATAGGAATTCTTCTAAATTATTCACAATCGATGCTTTAAAATCTATTTATTGAGTATCAAAGTATTTAATCACATAAAAAGAAGGGACGAATAATAAATCGTTCCAGTCACAAAATATTTATACATATTTCCATTAGTTTTCACATAGGAATTCTTCTAAATTATTCACAATCGATGCTTTAAAATATATTTATTGAGTATCAAAGTATTTAATCACATAAAAAAAAGGTACGAATAATAAATCGTTCCAGTCACAAAATATTTATATACATTTCCATTAGCTTTCACGTAGGAATTTTTCTAAATCACTCACAATCCATGCTTTAAAATCTATTTTTCGAGTATTATCAAAGCAATATAGAAAGAAGGGACGAATAATAAATTGTTTCAGTCACAAAATATTTATATACATTTTCATTAGCTTTCACGTAGGAATTCTTCTAAATCACTCACAATCGATGCTTTAAAATCTATTTATCGAATCAAAGCAATATAAAAAGAAGGGGCGAGTAATAAATTGTTTTAGTCATAAAATATTTATATACATTTCCATTAGTTTTCACATAGGAATTCTTCTAAATTATTCACAATCGATGCTTTAAAATATATTTATTGAGTATCAAAGTATTTAATCACATAAAAAGAAGGGACGAATAATAAATCGTTCCAGTCACAAAATATTTATATATATTTCCATTAATTTTCACGTAAGAATTCTTCAAAATCACTCGCGATCGATGCTTTAAAATCTACGATTTGACTTCGATCGAGTATCGTCAAAGCATCTAATCACATAAAAAGAAAAAGCGAGTAATAGATCTATAAAATTTCATACTTGTACATATATATTTCCATTATCTTTCAGTAAGAATTCTTCTAAATCGAATTCTTCGCAATCGATGCTTGAAAATCTACGATTTAATTTATCGAGTATCGTCGAAGACCATCATCGCGCGAGTAATAAAACGGAACGTTCCAGCCCTAAAATATCCAATACCTGTTCACGGCATCACCCCCTCCCCAACTAGCAGAGTATTGTTTCGCGAGATCAAGCGTAATGGAGGGAACTGAATAATTTCTACGCGATGCAGATGGCGCGGGTTCAATTAAGCACGGCTCGCGTTCAACCATGCAAGATTTATTCGTGTTTTCCTCCCCGGAAAGCGGCGTGTAGCGAAGGGTGGGCGGGGGATATGCTACCGACTGGTTGCTACGAGTCGGTTTTCGCCGGAACTGCGATGCCAAGGGGAGAGACAGAGAGGCGGAGACAGAAATAGAGAGAGAGAGAGAGAGAGAAAGCGTTGGAAAGGCGCGGAAAAGGCTTTTGTACGAGTTTTTTTTTTTTTTTTTTTTTTTTTTTTTTTTTTTTTTTTTTTTTTTTTTCGACTAACGTCTAACGAGTTGGAAGTGTCGCACGTTCACTCGCGACCCCTCGATGTGCGTTCATGTGCCGCGAGATGCACGAAAATGCAGGAAGCAGAGAAGGAACGAGGCTATAGCAAGAGCAATTAACTTTAATTGAGAACAACACGTAGACTCACTCCACAACCTCCTCCCTAGGGGAGAGGAAATCCTAGGTTTTTTCCTTCCCTCTCCTTTTCTACTATTATATTCACGTATATTCCCTCTTTTTCTTTACCCCTCTCTGTTTTCAGCTCTAGCTCATAAACGATCGTCGTCGCTCTTTTCCCTCCTTTGTGCGTGCGAATCGTTGCCATTGATTCGTTATGGGGAAGAACAATTTTTTTTTTTTTGCTTGGAGAAGATAATGTGTAACAATTGTCGCGTGTACTTTTTATTTAATATTTTTAACCGCTTTGTAAATTTAATCAACATACACGCAAGTGAACAAAGCTTCGTACATATCAATAATAATTTTACAGGCTCTCTGTATCTCTCTTCGAACAAAAATTTATATCCCTTTGAATCTTGCATTAGATATTTGAAATTTTTTTCTCTCGCGCATCGAGCATTTGCGCGAGGAAACGAGAATTCGAATGGTTCGATAGTTTCGTTAGTAGCAGGACAATTGTCGATGAGATTCACCTGATCCAAGATGGACGATGGGCACAAGTTGTTTGGACCCCTTGGTTGACTGTGGCACGTGGACACAATCACGCTCTGCCTTCTCGAATGTTATTCAATGCCCCGAAACCCGACTGGAGCGTAAACCAAACACCGAAACGTCAACCAACAATGGGCCCGGTACATTCGTACGGCATCGAATAATATTTGATCGCTCGGCGACAGCCAGTGTAAATCGAGGCGGCGGCCGTGTCAACGATCGTGAAACTTCCGCTTTCTGTGCGCGGCTCCCGCGCGCAAACAACGTACCAACAACTGTGCCAACTTACAAGTCAATCTCCTCTTTTCTTTCTTTCTTTTATTTTTCATCGCTTCGAATTCCGAGAGAATATTATTCGCGCCGAATCGTGATCGAGTAATTTTGTATTTTTTTTTTTTAAAGAAAAATAATTTTTAACGAGATTTGGGGAAGAGGAGGGAGTGTTGTGGCGTACATAGATAATGCTTATATAACGTATTTTTTAATTTATCGTTTAAAATTTGTGTATTTTTTTTTTTGTTTTTCACTTTTCAACGAAACATTCTTCTCTTTTTAAAATATTTGTAATTAAAAAAAATAGTCAACTGTGCGCGTGCAATTCTTTATTTTTATATAAATTGTTTTTTAATATTTGTTTTAATAGTTGTTTCAGCGAATATTTGCGGTCAATATTGAAGATGAATATACGAATATTACGGTCAGTTAGTTTCCTATTTAAAATCCATGCATTTCACGAATATTTTTTAACAATTTTTCTTTTTTTTTACATATTGATAATGATATATGATGGAAAGAACGAACGTCCATCGAAATATGATACGCGTCGTTACGTACGAGTATTCGCATGATGGTAGAAAGAGAGAGAGAGAGAATTGAATTAATAGCGGGCCAAGGTGTTGAGTTATTCGACCAGTTCGTTAGCCTGAGATATTTCAATCAACCTAACTGGTTACCTAGTATTAAATTCAGAGGGCGGAGCTAGCTTATGTACCACGAAAATTAATCTTGGATCTTACAAGGCTGCTCGAGATGCTGAATAGATCTTATGATTAGGACGGAAGTAGTTCGCCATTGTTGGGATATTAAACCTGGGATGTAAGAGAAATTACTAATCGTGGAGGTTTAAATTTTAAATATACACGATTTTTTTTCGAACACGATATATTCAAAATGGAAAAAAAATTTTTTCTTCTTTTTAAGAAATTATTAAATCCAATCTCCGATCATTGTTCCGTTCCAAATTCTTTGCGAAAATTTATTTTCCTTTTTCGAGCTATGATTATTGCTCGAGCAAATCCTATTTCCATAATCGAATAAGCTTAATGAAATAATTACATCAGGGATATGAAACCGCGTAATTATAGTTTCACATATAACACTCTACAATACAAAAAAAAAAGAAAAGAATATATATGCTCACGTGATCACGTATAAGACTAACAATATCTGTATGAAATCAAGAATATTGCCAAAGAACCACTCAATTATGGCTAACCATCTATAATCATCTTCAAATACATAACGCTGAAAAAAGTAAACGTAGAAAAACCAAGGAGAAATTTCAACGCACCACGTAAGATCAACGATTAACCTAATATATAATTAAATTAGGGATACAGCTATACGTAATACCACGCAATATTATGGCCCAGTGGATAATCCTCGATAATCAAATTAGGGATTAATATATAACCCTATAATTAGAGATCGGCGGTTGCCAGTCAAATCGGAAATTAATGAACGAAATGCAATCGATCGATTCCTTTTCGATCATGCGGATTTAATCGATATCGAATTACACGCGATTTGCCGGTTTGCAAATCGAATCACGACTATCGGTTCGAGCTATCGGTTTCGGCTGATTTTGAAATAAAAAAAAAAAAAGAGAGAGAGAGAGAGAGAAAGAGAGAAAAACGCACGAACGGGACGAGCGCGTTTCAATTGCGGTTAATTAATATAATCCCCGGGTCACATTTTGCATTTTACGCGCTATTAATTTCCCTGAAAATGCGAGTGAAGGGGGCCACCCAGTTTTATTAAATTAACCCGTACGAAGCACCGATAAAAAAAAAAAAAAATACGGATGGCAAAGCGGTGACGACGATGCTCCGCCACTATTATTGGGTAATTAAATTTCAACCATGCAATGCTGTTTCACGATCGCTAATAACCAGCTCCACGATAACGAAATGTCCACGCACGCGTGCGCCAATTTTTACACCGGAGGATATAAATACATAAACGCTTGTAAACTAATATATGTCAAAGTTGTTCGATATCGAAGCCATTTTCATCGAGGAGAGACGATTGAGAAAATTGAAAGTGAAATTCGTCGAGTTTTTGGGCATAAGTTGATGAGAAAATTTTTCTAGATCCCTTATATTAGTTGGATTTGTTGGATCATGTTGTTGAGTGTGAAATTTCATAAAACAATACGCATTCTTCTTTAATTCTAATATTTATTTATCTTTAATTTATAATCTCGTTTCACATTAAGAAGTTGTTCGATATCGAAGCCATTTTCATCGTGAAAAGACGATTGAAAAAAAAATAGAAAATTGAAAGTGGTGAATGTGAAATTCGTCGAGTTTTTGGGCATAAGTTGATGAGAAAATTTTTCTAGATCCCTTATATTAGTTGGATTTATTGGATCATGTTGAGTGTGATAAAAATATTACGAAACAATATGCATTCTTCTTTAATTCTATTATTTATTTATAATCTCGTCTCACGTTAAGAATTACGTCAAATTTTTCAATCTATCGTTCTGGATTATATAAAAAAAGTCTGGATGGATAAAATTGTAACACGCCATATTTTAATAATTCATCGAGTATTGCTTCAAGCCGTAAAACGTTCGAAACGAGATCAATCTGTTGCTAACGAAGAGTCGTGAAAGTAATTAATACAAAGCTTCTTATTCGCGAAAGTTTCGCTCTTGAAAAGTTTATCTGTCTGATATAGCGTTTGTGAAACGTATTACCCCGTTGATTAAAACTGCTACTACTGAGATCACGCTTTATCATATTTACGTGGAACGAGGGGTTAAAAATTAGCAGAAGAAGACCGAACGATGCGAACGCGAAACGGCCATGTTGATCTCATGGAATAATCCTCGGCAGAGCTCGGGAAAGGCCTGGTATTACCTGGTGTTTACACGGTATAAAATCTTAGACGGCCAAGTTTCTCAAGCTAATAAGATTCTGGGATGTTAAATTATGCTTGGGTAGAAACTCTCCTCCCTTCAACGACGATGTAACGGATTTTCGAACGATTTTTGAATTAATTGCGCAACTTTTCGTGTATGCCCATTCCATTTAAACGCGAATCGCCCGAGGATCTTTGCCCCCTGATCTTGCTAATTGCCAACCAGATAGAAACAGAAACTAACTATATATATAATAATCGTGTTTCGTAAGAGTGTATGGGAAATGGGAAATCAGAAAATTTCATCTTCCTTCGATTCCACTTTCGAATTATCGAAGCAACCGAGGTAGAAGACGCGTAATTAGCATAAGGTTCTTAAGGTTCTTCTGCCGAAACTCGAGGAAGAGACGATGGAAGGCGCGAGGAACAATCGAACTCGTGATGCAAGCACGGTATCGGTGTATTAAAATATGTCTTGGCGCGGCGAGGTTCCATCCATCCGAGTTTGAAATTATTATAAGTTGTGAAGACGCGGTGCCCTGCCTTCCTCGCTCAGAAAGGATACTTAACTTTCAATTTGACGAGAAAATTTCATCCTTGAAATGTTATTTTTGGAGAAGTGGAAGAAGAAGAAGAAATCTAAAATTCAAATCGAACGTGTATTTCGAGGGATAGAATAATCTAGAATTGGAAAATATTATTTTCTCAAATTCTTGGAAAGGAATGAAATTTCAATTTCACAAATAAAGAAAAAGATTTCTTCTCCAATTTACAAGATCAATTAGCCTAATTATATCGACATTCATTTTTTCTTCTTACGATTAATATATACATATTTCCAAGATTATTTTTGAGATTTCTTTTTTCCTTCACCCGATGAACGAACGATTTCTTCATTTCGCCGTTAACCGTTTCAGGAGAGGAGAAAAAGTATCGAGAAAGTGTACGAGGTAGACGAACAAACTTAAATCGAAGTCGTTTAAATATAAAGAGCGATTTCCGACGTCCCGAGATTCGACAGGATATTAACCAACTGGGGGGATGAAAAAAAAAACGAAAAGAAAAAAAAAAATCGAAATCGAATCTGAAGAATTATTAATGATTAAGAAATCGATGGTTGACATTTTTCTCGACTGATTGCGGCGAAATAAAACACCGTGGGAGGTGGGCAGGAATTAAAATTGGAAAATAATTTCGTCGCGAGGGAGAGGAGGGGGATGGGTTTTGTCGCGGATCGTTACGGATGATCGAAATCGGGATTTATTCGACGCCGTGGTAACGACACGGGAAAGAACGCGCTTGCAATACGGTAATTAACATTCCTATCGAAATAATGGAACGGGCGACAAACCCGTTTAATTAGCCGCGTATCGAGTCAAAAATGCGTTCGTCGAAAATGGTTAACACGTGTATGCTTGCACGTATACACGCGTTTTTTTGAAGTCGTGATATAATATTGCTTGTTGGAAAAAAATTATTAAATCAACGATCGCTGGAATCGAAATACAACATCCTCCTCTTCGTGTCATAGAATTTTTCTCTCTTTGATCGTGTCATTTTTTTTCTTTTTAATTTTGCAATTTTGGGAAAGGATAAAACGATATTCTGTAATGCGTTCGAATTTTGTAAGTAAGTATCGATGTTTGGAAAGTGTTTTATTTCGATGAATAGTCTCGTTATTAGATCGTGGATGTTTATTGCACGAAATTTATAGAATGCACGTGACATAAAAGAGATACTTAAAATATATCCATGATATTATTTGAAGAATAAAGCGAGTCTGTTCAAGCTCCATTTCTCGAAACGTGTTCATCACGTTATAAGTTCTTTTCTTCACAGAATTTCAAATATTTTTATCAGTCGGAAGTTTAGAATTTTCTTCGTTCTATTAAAATACTTTTTAGAATAAGAAAAAATTTTCAGATCAGTGTGATCGTTCAAAAAAGGTTCTACGATAAAACGAAAAAAGAAATGAAATTCCTTTGAGATTTTTCTTGTGAAAAAATTCAACATTTCTCGAGGGACAAAATCAATCAATTTGGCTTTCCTTTAGCTTATTTAATCTTCCACCAACTCACTCCAAGGATTCGTCTCAATGGAAACAATAAACCTTGAAATGTAAATATCTAATTCACTTGTCCAATTCGATATTCCTCCATCACATTTTCATCGTATCAAAATATTTAGTCAGTTTTGTTCATTAGCACTCGTTTCGATCCATTTGACCACTCTTTTTGCGTCATTAACGAATTCATTCCCATCCATGAGGGTGTTAAAACATTTCTATATTATTTTTAATTTCCATAAAGAATTGTGAATGAGGAAGATCTAGAATTTCAATGAAAGAGGATGAGTTTAGGATTTTGGATTTTTTCGCAAAATGGTTTCTCTGAAGCATCGAATGATGTTTGATTAGCCGAGTGCATGCAGAGTAATTGAAATGTTTGCGGAGTGTATAGCTTTTGGATATTTTTTTTAAATTTTTCAGAAAATATTTACGAAGCGCGGAATGATCGTCGATTATTAATTAAGCGAATAGGCGAGGCGAGAAGAATGCAGAGTTGAAATTTTTAGATTTCTCTTCTGAAATTTTTCAGAAAATTTTTACGGAATAACTGGTGGTACCATTATACTAGGATAATATTTATAATGAGATTTATATAGGGGACAAAATGGTAATAATGCAAATTTAACTTTATCGAATGGAACAGTATTTAGAACGTAGAGATCGATTTCAATTCGGACGTATTCTGTTAGCTTTTTATTTTATTCTCTCTCGCGACGCAGGAACTACAACGTTAAAAAATCGACATATACAATAAGTATTAAAAAAACTCTATTGTTTTATTTAAACAACAAAAGACCACATCCATATATATATCGACACGGAATAACTGAAAAAAGAAAAATCTCGTCGTATAAAAATCACGCACACTTAAAACCTATCCAATTTCCCCCCCAAAAAATAAAACGCTTTCATACTTTTTCAAAGAATATCCTAAATTCTCGCAACTGATACGATTGATACGTTCCTCCGAGAGTTAAATAACATCCTCTTTCTTTTTACAATGGGGAATTGATTAAAATTTCCCTGCAAAAAGAGAAAAAATCCTCTCGACACGATACAAAGATAACGACGGCGAGCACTCGTTAATATCGATTCCGATATGAAAGGGGAGGAAAAAAAGAAAAAAAGGAATCGATAACTCGACAGAGACAGCTGTCCGCCAGTACCGTTGTAGTTCGTACGTTCGTTGTAGAGATAGCGCAGAGTCGAATCGAACAGTCGAAACGAAGCGTCGAATTCGAACGAAATTTGCATAGAGGGGGCGATCACTCGATGCCTAGGCTGTTTTGCATTCAATCTACTGTGCAGACTATTTGGCCATTTATTTGGCCGATGTACGCACACGCACGGGCGTACGAACTCCTCTTCCACGGACTTGTAACACCGATACCTTTCGCCGAAATGGCGTCGAATCCACTCACCGTTATTGAGGCAACTCTGAGGTCGAGGAGAAAGAACGTTTTAAAATCGCGGTCTGAGAAATGGCACACACAATCATTATCTACTTTATTGTTCAGAGATATTCGAACTCGAGGAAGGAAATTTTTCTTGATCGATTTTTTTTTGAGATGTAAATCAGCATTTTCCTTTTTTTGCTTTACATTGCGGAGCTTCTTTTTCGTAAGAGTTAGAAGTATCTAACTTGTAATGCAACTAATTTCGCGAGAATAAAATTTAAAACATTCTTCATGCTTG
Source organism: Apis dorsata (assembly GCF_000469605.1). Taxonomy (NCBI): domain Eukaryota; kingdom Metazoa; phylum Arthropoda; class Insecta; order Hymenoptera; family Apidae; genus Apis; species Apis dorsata. Next base: position 327,563 of record NW_006263454.1, read on the forward strand.
CTAAAAGAGATGGCGAAAATTTCGAGCAGTTCGTCCTTTGTACCGTAAGAATTTTTCGTCCCGTAAGAACGTTTTAATTCCGAGTTCCCGGATTCTTTTAATTTAAACGCGACCTTTAATCTCGAACGCTCTGACACTCTTGCCATTCTTGTCTTCGCACGTTTTCGAAATAAAAAAAAAAAAAGAAGAAGAAGAGAAGAGAAAAAATATTCCACGTTAATTCACCCCACGTTCCTTTTATACGCCCGCCCGCTTTCTTCAAACATCCGTCATTCTACATCCAAAGCATCTTGCCACGGCGAGAACATTTCTCTTGTTGATTCTATATATATATATATGTAGATATACAATTGATCCCATCTTGATATACACTCGATTATCTAAATTCTATTTAACTAAATTATTATTATCTCAATTTCGATCGATGATAACAAATGATCGATTAATTCCAAAACCAAATGGAAGCTATAATGAAATTAATCAATTCCCTGCTAATCAAATTTATCCCTATTTGTATGTCCAATATTCAATCGTGTGTGTACAATACAAATACGATTTAGCAACGATGATTTTGTAACATTCCTCTCTGTAGATCTCCGATATAAATTCATTTTTCCTCCCCCAATTTCGTGTAAACCAAGTTTAAACCGCGCGCAAGAAAGGCAAAGAAAGAGGCATTGGTTGTAATTTTCGAACGGAAGGGAATCGAAGAGCGAGCAACAATTACAAACCCACCGTTTCGCAAACATCGTATCGAAATCGTTTCGATGGTGGAAAATTTCTCCGGAGCTTAACAATTACACGATCTGTTACGCAATTTCAGCGCGGGGATCGGGCGTTCGCTGGCCCGGCAAATCCATTGGCAAATCGATCGTTAATCAATTCTGCGCGCCGATTGCGAGGCATTCGTGGCTTTAGAATAAAATCCCAACCCCGTGCACAAAGGCGGCATCGCACAGCTTCGAATCGAACAATCGGCTCGCGACTTGCATTACGCGCACGGAAATCCTTTATACTTCTTATTGAAAACGCGTGCAACTTTGAGCGTGGTGGCGATAAATAAAAGTGAATCAAGAATTGCAGCGTTTTGTACAGATCGGATCGAGTTCAAGGGGTACTTTTCGATCGAGATGAAGTTTTGAATATGTAATCAATTTCGAACGTTACATTGTTTTTAATATTCTATAGATCGTGGATGCAAATTCATTATGCATTTTCATCGGCGTGATTGAAGAAATGTATATTTTTTTGTACGTAATACAGGTAAATAGAATTAAGTTATGAAGATGTTAAATAAGGGATGAAGCGTTTTGTACAACCGAGATCGAGTTTAAGGCGTACTTTTAAGGCAAGGTAAATTTTTAAATCGGTAAATAATCAATTTCGAACGTGACATTCTTTTTTAATATTCCAGGCCGCGTTTTTATCGGCGTGATTGAAGAACATGAAATGCCGTATATTTTTTGTGCATTTAAATCCCTGCAGAGACTAATTATAAACTTTAGCGTCACGAGGCTTTGCGTCATAGAAGAAAAATAATGTTTTTTTTTCTTTTTTTCGTAATGTTGATATAAAGAAGAAATTTTGAAGAGGAACTTTAAAGAGGAAGAATTCAAGGGGTGCACAATGAAGCATTTGTCGGACGCGTATGTATACGTGTGGACGAGTATTCTTGAAGAAAGACAATGTGTGATGAAAGTGTAGCTTGAAAAAAAGGCACGGAGAGCAGCACGAAGAGACTGGAGTTTTTAAAGCGAGTGACTAGTTCAGAGAAAGGTTGTTGTATTTGACTGGCGTGACTCGATACCGAGTCTGCTCAGAGTCTGTTGCTTGTTGTTCAAGGCCATCTCGTTACTACCTTTCTAAATTATCCACCTCTTTCATAAAAATATCGCACTTAATCGTTTAATCGAATCGAACGATTATTCCAATCTCTTCGACGATATTAACGAACGATCAAATTTTCGATAATTCGTAACTTTTTCCGTAATCGATCGATTAACCGATCTTTTGATATTCGATGCTTGATCATCTTTCATCTTTTAGAGATTGTTTAATAAAAAACAAAAAAAAGAAAAAAAGAAGAGAAGAAAAATCTCTTTACGACTCTCAACGAGTCCAGCAAGCTACGAAAGCCTGTCATTATAAATTTTCACACGACAGCTTTTCTCCGGCTATTAACTGGCTGCTTTTAGAACGACGGCCAACCCTCCCGGCCAACTATTAACCACCACGTCCTTTTACTTCATTTCGTAGCCACCCTCTAATTTCGCTCGGTCACGTAGTTACAATTCCAGCGTGGCCAGCTACCCAACGTCACCCAACGACACCTACCTACCTACCCCCTTCCCCACCCTTGGAAGGTCATCGTCTCAGAAGCTCGCTCGACAAACCCTGTCGCTTCGCATTCCTGCCACCCTCGAAAACGAAAATTCAAACCCTCCTTTTACTCGGCCCTCGCTTTTCATCCGGCCCCTTTTCACAGTCAGATGTTTTATTTGCTCTGCCAGACCCTTTCCACGTGAAATGGTAATTCCAATATATATTCTTCTAATTTTGTTTTGCTTTATTTGCTCCTCTCTTTGTATCTCTCTTCCTCCCTTTTTTCTTTTTTTTTTTTTTTGGTTTTCTTCTCTCTTTTCTTCCATTTAATATCCCGAATGTTGCGATACATTTTAGAAATGTATGGAGAAAAGAAGAAGTCGAAACACAGTAGGCGAAATATGGAATATTTAATTTTCAGGCTTTTAATTTCTCCTTCTATTTATGTCTGATATTTTCGCGATGTATTCATTCGAATTTATTTATTTCTTTTTTTTTTTCCATACGTTCTCTCCGCAATATACGTTCGCAACTTTTTTAGTCGCTTCGCCGATTTCTCCTTTTTTCCAGCTTTTTGCACCTCGTTTTCGCTGCCTCCATTTATCTTGGCAACAATTTTTTGTTCGTCAACGCGCGGACGCTCTTTCATCCTTCCGTCTAGTTGTCTCTTAGACGGTAGGCTTCTCATCCTCTTTCGTTATTTTCTCAAACTTTATCTCGCGTCTTTCGTCGATTCCAACCGTTCCATTCTAACTTATACTTTGCCGATTCATTCTCTCGCTCGTTGTATTTTCAAGCATCCTCGCTTGCACTCCTTTTGTCACTCTTACCCATTTTCATAACCCTTTTTTATACATTTCTTATTACTTTATTTTTCTCCTTTTTTTTATTTCCTTCTCGTCGCCATATAACTCCTTCTATTTCCTGCTTTAATTTCTCTCCTCTAATCTGACCACTCGTCTGCCTTCTCTATTTCTTTTTTTCCTCTTCTCCATTTTAATTCCGTGTTTCTCTATTTTCCCATTTTCGTTGCCAATTCTTTCCTCTTTCTCTCTCTTCCTGTTTCCACCATATTTCCCCTGTTTTCTTCATCTTCGCTCTTTTGTTTCGTCCAACCCATCCCCGCGCGTGACCAACCTTCGTGACCAACCTTCTGCGAAATAAATTTCCCCATCCCCTCCCGATTCTCGATTCACGTATCGATGCCTGAACCAGTGCAATTTGAAATATCGGGCTGATCGAAAAACTCTGGCCTTCCGTCTATGCGCCTATCTGAGCATTGTCCTTCTGAAAGCTTCGTTTCCGTGGAAAAAGAAGGAAAATTTTTCTCGGTTTAATACGATCGTCAAATCTACGTTGCAAGAGTGGAATACTTTTTTTGTGAAAAGAAAATTAAGTAAATTTTGAACTTGATGTTGAATTTGAACTTGAAGAATCATATTTATCGGAAAATGAAATAAGAAATTTAATTGAAAATGAACGAATATTGGAAAGCAATGATACGATTGAAAATTCTTTCAATCAAGAAAAAGAAAAACAAAAGACGAAAAAACAAAAGTAATAATTTTTTTACGCGTAAGAAATTTGATATTATTTCATTAAGAATGGAAGAAGTAAATTTTGAACTTGATGTTGAACTTGAAGAATCATATTTATCGGAAAATAAAATAAGAAATTTAATTGAAAATGAACGAATATTGGAAAGCAATGATACGATTGAAAATTCTTTCAATCAAGAAAGGAAAAAACAAAAGACGACAAAAGTAATAATTTTTTTACAATTTTCTTACTTCTAAGAAACTTGACTATTTTATCAAGAATGGAAGAAAAAAAAGATACCTACGATTTTTTTTTTACTGAAAATAACTAATCTTTCTGTTATATTGTTATTCGCACTATTTGAAAATCATATTAATCACTCGTCCTTATTTCGGGAACGGCCAATACCGGATAATTAAACCAATTTCTGTATTTTACCATAGAACGTTTACTCGAAACTTGGCGAGTAAATACCAAGTCCATCGCTTCGAACAATATTAAGTGGGGGTAAATGTTTCAGAACGTGTGAATGTGATGTTTAGAAAAGGGCGATGGTGGATGCACTTCGCCCGTGAGTGTACACACACACACTCGAGACCTTCAATTCCAACTTTTCGAACGGTTGTGAACGAGGGTTTTAGCACGGTAGTTCGGGGAGAGAGTTTTAGAGTTTGAATCAGCCGAGAGATTTCGGGAATTAGAGTTTCGAGAATCGAACTTCGGCACACGCAAAAAATCCATTTTATCAGCCGCATCCGCTTAACGCGTGTCGCGCCTATCAAAAACTAATACCGAGGGAGGGAACTTACGCAGCAAACTTTCGTCCAAAACTTTCCTTTTCCGTCGAACTTTCGTTCCCACCATCCACATCCGCCCGTTTACTCTCGAAGAATCCGGTTTCCGGTTCCTCGATCGAACGATAACCATCGATCTCGAGACTTTTTGGTAATTTGGAGCGATGGAAACAGGAGATGGAGATTAAACTCGTAAATAATCGCATTTGATCAACTTGTTGCAATCCAAAACAGAGAAATGTTTCAGCATTTTATAATCCGATCGTTAACGAATTTTGTATAATTTTTAAACAAATATTTTATAACAGATGCTATAATATACAAAACAACGTGGAAGTACAGAACGAATAAAAATAATTGTATGACCATACACAGCTTGATTCTACATCTTTGAGCCAATATCAAATAATATTGGATTCTCCTATTTCTTCTATTTTGAAATGATATGTACGTACATTTCCGCTTCTAATTCAAACGTATTAATCCTTCCCGTTGATTGTCCACAAGCAAAGCGTGAACAATCGTCAATAAGTATTCATAAAGATTCGTATTCGGTGTGAAAACAAGATTGCGGAGGCTTGTCGAACGGAGGAGAGGCGATTGAATGGGAGGATAGGGAAAAGGGGGCGGCTTGGACTAATTTGTAAATGGAACGGGAGACGAGATTGAATTTTACGTCGAATGGAACCGGCAATTTTCTTCCCGGGGACGAAGAAGGCCGGCGACGTGGTTTCACGTCGAGCCAAGCCTTGAGAGCGCGTCACGTGACGATATTCAAAGCTACCGGATGCTGATGCATTCCTCTTCCTCTATTTATTCCCCTGTCCCTTCCTCGCTCTCTTTCACCCTCAAGAGGGCGCGATCTTTTGACATGCACCGAGACGTTTAATTTCGCTCGACGAGACGGCCACTGAATTTCTCCTACCAATCGAATTATCCGGGCAAACTTTCTTCCATTTTCCCTTTCCGGTTTATCCTGAAAAAGCCTGCGGCCATCTTCTCCCCTCCCCCCTCTCTCGCGTACACTTTCGATGGAGAACTGATTATTAAGTCGATTGAATGGACTTAATAATCAGCGTGATTTTATCAGACGATTTCTTTCGATGAATCGAAAATCTCTATTATTATTTATTAGTATCTTTGGATTACTAGATTTTTTTTTTTTTTTAGATTCTGAAAGATTTTATCCGAAATATTCTTATTTCATTGTGATTCAATTTGATCGTGGAGAGTGTTTTTAAAGAACAAATATAAGTTTGCAAATAAGTAATGCATTTTGTAATATAGGAAAATTTAAAAATATTTTCAAATCATGGCGAAAGAATGAAAATATCGAGAATAAAAATGAAAAATGGAAAACACTCTATTTAACGGTTGCTACAAATTATTTGTTTGTTCCCATTTTTCATTTTACTTATTTCACTCTTCTAATTCGTTTGTTCAGCTCGATCGTGTTCTTGCATTGTATGTTTCATTCCCAAGTCTTCTTTATTTTTATTTCATTCATTTCATTTGCATCAATCTCATTATTAATATTTTAACCAAATTTGTTCATTCTTCGTATTTTCCATTTTCTTTTTTTCTTCTTTTTCATTCTATCATTGTTTCCATTTTCGACTGCTTTATTTATATCTTTCATTTATATTTTTTTGTCGAGCTCAATTTTTGTCAATCGTATCCTTTCTCTTCCACATCTATCAATTTATTTTATATTTTATAAAATTTTTCCTAAATTTTTGTTATCCATTTCCCTATATAATGAACAGTCTCGTTGTTCGCAATCCAACCACGTTCCGTCCCATTTACTCTCCCAAAATTTCCCAATTTCGGATCGCGGCCAGAAATCCATCATCCATCGAAAACGTGCTCCACACATCTAAATCGAATCTACGATCTCGGTTTATTGAAAAACTGTACAGACAGAGGCCGCGATTATCAAGTCACGCGAACAGCCTGTTACTCGTCATTTATTAAACCCCTTGCCCCCGTCGCGCAATAAACCAGGCTTGAAAGCTTCGAGAGTCGTGGCGGGCAAAAACAGCCTCGGTCAGAGGCCATTTTTCCCCAGAGGAGGGAAAAATTTATTTCCATCCTTTGTAATCGAAGTCGAAACCATCCCCTTTCTCGAATACAGGTTTTTATATACAAACTATTCTCGCGATCGTTCGTCCAACGAGATATTAAATATTCATCGGGCAGAGCGGCGATAAAATTCGAAATAATCGGCCATCGCGATTAAAATTCGACCGTGTTGCATGTCGATGCATATATCCATCCAGAAAGGAGAGGTGCCCCTTCAAGGCTTGAAATTCTCGCGAATATATTATTGAATATCCTTTTCCTTTATCAACCGTGGCTTTTCTTTCTTGTATACCTCCCCTCCCCCCTCTCTATCGTTCCCTTTCTCCGCTTCTTCTTTCGATTGTTCCTTCGATGGAAAGTTCGACTGCTGGCAAGCATTAGCAACGAGGGTGGATCGTGGTTTACCAGGGGATACAGCTTTTTAACCGTCGAGTCCCGAGTGGATAAGAAACGTTACAAAAGGATGGTATCTTTGTGGCTGTAATGAAAGGGGGGAATAGAGACAGAGAAAGAGACATAGAGGAGAGGCAAAGGAAGGAAAAGGAAGGAAGAAGTTGTTGTTAGATGGATCTTGGATTAGAGGGTGTATTTAATTAAGCAAATTAAGCAATGGTTTATCGTTTTAATAATTCTTTTGTTTAACGAATAATTTTTATTAATAATTAATAATTAATTTTTAGATTACATCATCGATCGGAAAAATATTCTTTATTAATAAGTAATTGATAAAATTCCTCGCAAGTCAATTGAATTGATTTTATTCAACTTTCGGAATTCTTTGTTTTCACAATTATTAAAAACGCTTCCGAGAAAATTAATATTAATTTACATTCAACAAAGAATATATAGCAAACATCTTCTACGAATATTTTTTATCCATCCACTTTATTTGAAAATTAATTATTCCAGAGATAAATAGATCGAAATCAAGTTGATTACAAACATCCTGAAAAAGAAAAGTGAGTCACTTGATCCTTCACTGTATTTAATTAAGCAATAGTTTTAATAATTCTTTTGTTTAACGAATAATTTTTAGATTACATCATCGATCAGAGAAATATTCTTCTTTATTAGTAATTGGTAAAATTCCTCGCAAGTCAATTAAATTGATTTTATTCAACTTTCAAAATTCTTTGTTTTCACAATTATTAAAACCAAGAATATATAGCAGACAACGTATCTTCTATATATTTTATCCATCCACCTTATTTGAAGATTAATTATTCCAGAGATAGATAGATAGATCGAAATCAAGTTGATTACAAACACCCTGAAAGAGAAAAGTGAGTCGCCTGATCGCGCCCTCGTTATCCATTTCACGCCCGCTGGCCGACTCGTTATCACTTCCGGGATATCAATTTCACGCTGGATACCAAATGACACGTTGAGCATTAGCGAATCGCGTGTTATTACGTATGCCGCCACGATTTTGCACGCATACCTCTAATATGAACATCCGAACCGCTGACGCGGTAACCGAGATATCGCCGCAGCATCGCGGTTTACTCTCCAACTCGTCACCCTTCATCCCTGTGCAATAGTTAGGATGTTCGAAATAACCACAATTCGTTCGAACCTGCGCGCACCCGGCTCGAGGCTGGAAATTAAAATCGTCCCGCGCGCCATCTCTATCGAACTGCGAATTTCCGTGAATTTCCGCGTGAAATCGAGCGTGAAGTCGACGTTAACAGGTTTTTTTCTTTCGGTAGACCAATCGATATAGCACGGAAAGAAAACCTGTTGTACGTTTTGACGTTTCTTGAGACCTTTGAACGAAGGATTATTAGTTATCAATTATCAATTTCATCGCGATTCCGAGAAATATTCCGTGGTGGTGAGAAATTGTTACTTACTAAAATTTTACTTACTAGATCTCTAACTCTAAACGCAAATGAGAAATAGTGGTTCTTTGGAGCAATCAATTTCTCCAGTGAAATTTCCAGTTCCATCTCGAGAATTATTCTTCGAATTTGTGAATCGAAATTACGAGAAATACGAGAAACGTTTCTTGTCTGAAAAGAAACGCGTCACGTTGAAATTTTGACGGAAAACTAAGAATAGAAATCACGTTTTCTTTGAGAAATCCTCTCTCGAAGAATATCTCGTTTCGTTTGAAAAAAACTTTTATCCTTTATCTCGCGATCACTGTCACAAGTTGCTAATGGCTGGCTATTTGTTAATGAGGGAGAAAAAAGAGGGAGAGAAAGGTTGGCTGAAACAATGTGGACAGAGGGTAATCGCGTTTCCAGTGTCACTCCACCGAAGATGCATTGCTAATTAAAGTATGGAAAAGTTTTCCAGCCCGGTCCCGATAAACTCGGACGATTAAACCATCCCTCCTGCCTTCTTCTCGCTTGGAAAACCGTGAATTCGTTGTAAATGTATGATAAATGTCCGAACCGAAATGGTTCGAAGGAAACTCGGGTCATTCGAGCGAAATGGTTTCTGGTTACTTCTAAACTGGTTGAGAAATGAACGATTTGATGAATTACCGATGGAGAATATTTATCAACGTTATATATATCTTCGATGTTTTAAATGAAATCCCCATTTGACGCGAAAACCTTCCTTCTTTTTCGATTTAACATCTCGTTTCTTTACGTGGATCTTCTTAATTAAAGGGAAATGTTGCACTGGTTCTTTAAATTTGCAAAATTATGATTTAGAAATTGCAATTAATTAATGTTTTTCTTTTTAAATAATAACAATTTTATAATTTTACAAAGTTGAATTTCTGAATCAATTATTGTCAAAATTGTTCCATAACATTTTTAATGAATAATCTATGCACGATATCAAGATATGAAATTCGAAAGAATTACGAAGTACAAGATGATATTTTGATTTTTAAAGTAATCCAAATTCGAGGATGTTGGAATCAAGGGTTCTTGATGTCGTTTCTCGACTTCAATCTCATCAGAAATTTCACCAAATTTATTCTCTGGTTACTTGCTTCCTAGATCGTTCGACAAGCGTGTCGAGGGGGAAGAAAATATTACATCGGTGTTTGCAACACCTTCAACATATACCTTGTAAATCAACTTCCCCTCTACCTCCTTCGACAAGTATGTAGATAGCTCATGATATATTAAACTAGTGTTCCTTAAACATCCCCCTTAAACTTCACTTGCCCGTGAACGTGTCTCGTATACATTGTCGTCTCGCAACTATGCAGGCAACTAGGGGACAGGAAATATTAAGTTCCTCTTCGACTATGGATCCAACGCATCCTATTAAATTTTCCAAAAATATTGAATCCGTTCTTCCCTTCAATTTGACTAAACTCCTATTCTCGGATATCTTAATGCAACGTTAAATTGAATTTCAATTTTCAAATTCAAATTAAATTCCAGACACGATTTACATCACTATATATATATATATTTTATTTTTCTAATTCGTCGTATAAACATCATCGTAACAGGATGTTTATCGATCTCACCGTGGACGAATATTTAAACTAGAAATCCGTGTCAACCGTGATCTCCTCTCCGAAGCCGGCAAAAGGCGCAGTGCCACGTAAACGCGTTAAGTACCCATTTTCTCGAAAGCCTTTGAATAATCTCGCAAATCTGCCGAGCTCCTCCATTTCCTTCCGCGACATCCTCAAACAATTGGAGGAGCGGCTCTCCCACTCTTCCAAGGATTTAATGAGACGAGCAAACGATGCGTTCGAGATCGGAAGTTTTGCCAGAGCTATTCATAAAGTTGAAGCGAGAGCGACAAGAATAATCGAGATATCCTTCTCTCTCTCTCTCTCTCCATCCTCTATTCCAGGGCATCCAGGCTCGTGGAAACACCTCATCAAGATTCTCCCCCACTACGAAGAAGAGAGTGTGACCGACGAAGGAATTGTTCCGTCTCCGCCGCTCGAATTACGTTTCATCAGCGCGAGGTAACGCGCAATATTCAAATTATCCTTCCGACGAGTACCACCGTCTAATGAGAATGTATGCAAATAACGCGGCCACAGGTAGGGGGAGAGGTGGTTGGATGAGGGAGAGGTTGGAAACGCCGGCAAAGATGGCTGACGCAACACGCGTACCTCATGCCAATTATTTAGCTTAGCTAATTGTTGTTTGCCGGAGCGCGACACGCTGCGATCTGCTAAACCGCTTGAATGACGACGGTTTAAGGAGAGGGATGGTTGTTGAAGATCGTCTCGACGAGATGAGGGATGAAGGTTATTGTTATATAATTGTGTCTAAGTATTCTTTAGAATTAATTTATTGGATTGATCATTTGTTTTTTTATGTTTCTGTGATTGGTTTAAGATTTTTTTTTTTTTAGGACATTGTATTTTGATCATGAATGATTCGAGCAGTCTGAGTTCTAAGATCGTGGATAAGATTGTTATAGATTGTAAATAATTATGAATATCGTAATCTTTTCTTTTTTAATTTAAAAATTATTCAATCTTTAATTATGAAAATTATTTGACAAATCGATTGTATCTTAGAATTGTTTTCTTAATAATTTTGATCTTTCATCTAAAAAGTAGAAAATAGGATCTCTACGGATATATCAGGAAGCAAGAAAAGGATAGAAGAGTAATATCTAGAGAAGCAATATTTGATAAATCGAGTTGGCTTTCCTTATAGATGCTGAAGTTGTTTGGAGTGTACCGAATACATTATAGCACAACGTTGATGATATTAATTTGCATACCTACGAACCACGCAACAGTTAGAACTTAGTATTTCGATGTCTCATTTCCAGAGCAGCTTTTAATTAATTACCTATGGTAATTTTAATGATAATAATTTTGCAGCTAAACTAAAAGTTTCCAAGATAAAAATCGAAGATCAATTTTGTGAACAATTTTAATTTAACGAATAATAAGATTCTAAAAGTTATTGTTGAAAATTTACATTTTAAACGAAATTAAAGGAAGTGTTTTACAACGAGAGATAGCTAGAATATTTTCTCAACATAATCTCAAAATCTTAGGTTATTATAGGCTTTTATCAGATCTTATTCTCGACTCCATATCTAAGTTTAATATGTTCCGTGTTTTTATTTTTTAAAAATAATGCAATGTTATATGCTTAAATATGTTTCAGACACACAATCTGTGGAACCTTGAGAACAACATAACTTCAAGTCACTAATTATTCCTAAATATCTGAATTGAATTTTTGTGAAAATTATTTTACCACTAAAACTTTCAAATAATTATCAAAATTGAAGAAAAAGTAAAAAAAAGTTGATATTTTATTCACGTTTGGTATACTATTTTTCTCTAAAACTTTCGAGAAAAACAATTATATTGACACATAGGGTCAATTATCTACCACAATAGCCAGAATATGTACAAGAACTATACAATTTGTTAGTTTTTACCACAGCTGTACAATTATATTCGAATCACAATTTTCAAAATTGCATTCAAAATCTAGATGAGAGCAATAAACGACGAAGCATGTAATGAATCGAATGAATTCACAGAATAAAAAAATGACCATGAAAAGGGCGCAAAAATTGAACGCAACCGATTGTTATTGCACTCTCGTCGCAATGCTATTTTTCGAGATTCTTCCTCTTCCACGTTATGGAGAGTCCTGATCGATGACGCGCCGTGGAATAGGTGTCGACGTTCATCGATACTTTCACGTTATCGAATATCGTCCCCGTCGCTCTTTGATCGATTTAATCGTTGTGCGCGACGTCGCCCCTGCATTTTGTTTGCAGCTCGAGCTAGTTTCGTGCGACGAAACATGTAAATATTTAACTCGTCTCGACGAGAACTCTCGCGTATAATTTGTCTCTCTGCATAAATTGTATTCACCAACCGTATACTTTAAGGAATTGCAAATGTTATTTTCTGAAAAAAAGAATTGGAAAATATCTAATCTTGCACGTATTCAAAGAGATTAATAAAACTCTTTCGTATACATTACTTTTATATTTGTTTTAACGAATGAATTTAATCAAATCCAATAAAAATTTAGATTAAATTAGATCGTAGAAACGAAATATTAATTTGCACATAAGAGAACAGAATTGAAAATCAAATGAAGTTGGTGAGGCTCGATTCCGTGGCTGTGAACCCCGAGCCGGGGTCTACATACCTTTCGCCAAGGATTTCTCTTAATTAATTCTCTTAATCTGAAGACTCTTTTACTTTGATATATTCAGAAAAAATTCAAGTTTTCATCGAAACTTTAATCGACCTAGTGTATTGCAAAAATTTTTAGATATAGTATCATCGATATTAATTTAACTAAATTGAATAATTCGGTATATCTTGAAGTAATTTTCTCAAAGAGGAAATATGACAACGTATTAATAATCTATATTAATTATTATAATCCATTATGATATACCAACAAAATATTCCTGACTTCCTGTCTTTTCAGATATGTATCTGGATAATTCACTCGATGATCTCTATAAATTCACAAGTCACAGTCTAATGATCTAATCAAGCGAAATGATCTAACCAAATGAGAATGTACAATAGATTGGACAAATTGAATATTGGGTGTCGATAATCATCCTGTTCAGACATCATAATCGCAAAATTATACCGGCACTATCGAGCACATAATTCTAAGGTAATTAGTCATTGGTCAAACGGTATGTATTTAAATTACACACGGGCTTGGTGTCAATCGGACGTGCAAACAGACGGCCAAGCGAAAGCACGATGAATTAATTATGACGAGTGATCGAACTGCAACGAAGGTAAATACGCGCGTTGATGCTCCTTCCAAGATCGTTGCTCGATCACTGCCGATGAAATGGTGTTTAGAACGAGAGAATTATTACGTGGTTGTAACTTCCGTTAGTGGCCTGTTTAATCCGATCAGACGTCTGGTTGACGACCGTGATACTCGTGAAATCGGTGAAATGAATTATCGATAATATAAAATTTATCCTGTGAAAATATTTGAAAGATTTTCAGATTGATGCATTCTTTTTTTAAACACGTAATTAAATATTATCGGATAATTTTATTAATTTAATTGATATAAAATTATCACTGTATACAAATGGTAACAATAATTTTACTTACCTCATAGATTTTTATACAATGAGATTCGTTGGAAAATTGAACGATCTAACTTTTGTCGAGTTCATATATTGGAACACGTTAGTGATTCTAAACTTTTGACAGTATATTGGCACTCAGATTTATCTTTCTATTGCATTTGGATTTATACGTCGGTATTTGATCGAGGACCTTTCCGTTTTATTGAACTAATGATATATTGGTGAAATTTTAGCATCAATAAATTCTTTGACATATAAATTCGTGACATTTGATAATGAAATAATAAGATAAATTTTTCAATCTATGATTCATTTAATTCTTCTATTCATCCACAGCAGTGAAAGTGTTAATGTAAACTCGTTTAGCGATGAATTTTAACTTTATCACATTTAATACCTCGACTCGAGTGGTTAAATTCGTTTTCATTACGAGTAAAAGGTTTCATAAATGAATCAAATTTCGCAAGACTTTGATATTGAATCCCAAGTGTCCAAACTTGCTCGGTATCGAATTTCAACGATTCATGTCAAATGAGAATTCATAATATTGAGGTCTCGTAATAATTTTCACGCTCACCATCAATTCTCACGAGAATTCGAATCCATCGATTAGCCAATCTCACTAATCATAATTATACCATCAATTTCCTTCAAATATTAAATTTTATTAAACAACACTTTATAAAAAATGTTCATTTCCCCACTCCAGAATAAAATCTGTAAAACTTCTCTCCTTCTCCATCCATAAAAGGGAGAAGAAAAGAAAAAGAAGGAAGATCCATTCGAACAATTTCCCATGAGAACCCAAACTCGATTAATCAAACAATTTGTTAGAAGATCAATATATATCACCAATCATAATAATATCATCAATTCCAATTCAAATATCCCTTTCTTTTATATAAAGCACGTTATCCAAAGTGTTTTTCGTTTCCAATTTTCTCTTAAATTTTTTCTCTAGAGCAAATTCTCCAAAACCTCCTTTTCTCTATAAAACAAAAGAAAAAGAAAAATTCCTTTTCAGAAAGAAATTCAACGTTTGAACGAATTCCATCTTTAAGAATTCAAGTAATTCCAATCTGAAGAAGCAAAATAGCTTCGAAATCAGTCCGAACCGATACACTTAAACTCGAACAATCGGTCCCTCTCCTCCTCTCCCCCCTTTAATGAAACTTTTATTTTTATTGTCAGCCGCCAGCCGTTGATATTCAAATTACTCTGCAGGTACTGCAGGTCGAAGGCGACGTTACCGGAAATGCATGCAAATAGCCGTGGGGGTGGAATAGGAGGAATAGTCGCGAGAACCAATTATTCCGGTCGTGTTAACGATCGAGTCGAGTATAACCGTATACGAATGATTTAACAGGAACGATTATTAGCGCGGAGAGGCACCCGTTCGACCGGAAGGAGTTATTTGCGACCTCGACGCGATAATGCGTCAACAATTGACGGATCGACACGCGTACAATGTCTATCGAGGTGATTTGTGAAAGTGAGTTTCATCAGCCGGTGTACACGGTAATTGGTGATTAGTCAATTAAAAAATTTATTGGAATTTTTGTTGATTGAAAAATTTTTTTGTTCGGTAATTAGATCGTTGGAAAAATGGATTTTGATTTTGGATCTTGATTTTTTTTATTTTTCTAGAAAGATAATTTTTGTTAGATTTGAGAATTTTTGGGACGAGTTGCGAATAATGAATTTTGTGTAATTTATGTGAAGCGAGGTGCATCGGCCATACGTGGTTTTTGGTAATTGGTGATTTTAGAAAGTCAATTACGCGTTACAATTTACGCGATAATTAGTTAATTAAATCTTTTCTGTTTGGCAATTTGCTCGATGGAAAATTGGAAATTGGATAGGGAATGAATTTCGATTTGGATTTTGAATCTTTTGGAAATTCATCGATTGCTTCTTTCTGAAAATTGGAGATCGAATGAAAATTTGAATCTTAATTGTAAATTTGATGATCGAGTTTTAAAGAATCTCTGCTTTACATTTATTCAACGAAAATTATTAAATTTTTCCTTTCATTTCCTTTCGATTCTTCCCATTCTATTTACATATACATCGATTTTAAATCACGAAGCCAATAATAATGAATCCGGATCTTAAATTCGCCCCCAAAGATTCCCTTGTTCTTCAACGACGAACGAAAAGGAAAAAAGAAGAAGAAACACGTCGCCTGCTTCCGACCAGAGAAGCGAGAAACGACTCTCGTCGTTCGATCGCGTCCCGTAAAAATGGCGGGCAGAGGAGAAAAAGGAAAAGGAAGTACATCCGTGTGCATTGTGCACGACCTCGTGTTGGATCGAAAACAAAAGTTTGCAGCCTACGTGTGCGATCCTCTGTTCCTCTGCCTCGCTCGAGGGAATAGCTTTCCGGTGAAGCGTCGAAGAGATTTCGAAATTGCACCGTGTGACTTCTCTTCTGCATCCTGCAACCCTTTCCATCGCTCATCACTACACTCTACCTTTCCCGCCCTTTCTCTCTCTCTCTTTCTCTCTCCTTCCTCCACCTCCCCCTCAATCTGTTTTCGAAGCGTTTTCGTTCTTAGGCGAGTTTCGCCTTTTTGCGCCTCGAGATAGATGGCGGTTGAGAGGCAGATTTCGCGGGGAAATGATTCGAAATCTTCGAGGTTAGATTCGAGTATTCGAGGATAGCAAATGCTTTTGTAAATGGAGCGGAATTTCGGAATATCGGAAGATGCGTTGTGAAGGTTTATGGATCTTGTTTGGAAGGTAAATTCGATGCAAGTTTTAAGTAGGTTGAATGATTTTATTCTCAAGAAAAATTACATGTTTCTATAATTGATTCTATAATTAACATTTGTCGCTTCGTGAATCTCGTTCGATTTTTCAATTTAGGATGAATAGGGAAAAAGTAAATAGAATAAAATAAAACTTTCGACGTAAATTTGCGCGAGACACGTGAATTTTTCAGAGATACGTGGTATAAATCTGCCAAAATGTCGCATGAAGAGCAATTTTTCTTCTT
The DNA here is from genome assembly GCF_000469605.1 of Apis dorsata. Classification (NCBI taxonomy): domain Eukaryota; kingdom Metazoa; phylum Arthropoda; class Insecta; order Hymenoptera; family Apidae; genus Apis; species Apis dorsata. The sequence goes on from NW_006263454.1 coordinate 344,293, forward strand.
CTCTTCTCTATTTCCCCCCTCCTCTTTTCCTTTCTTCTTTTTTTTTCCTCGAAACGCAAGAACAGGGTACAAAAGCGGAAGTGGGAGAAGTGTCGGTTCGTGAATTACGAGAGCCGATATCTCGGGATCCGGACGAAATATTCAAGTTTCGCTCGAAATCCTGGAGAAATCGGCCACACACTCGTGAATGATCGAAAGTTTAGAGATGAAATGGAAATTTTTCCCTCCCTTTATCTTTTTTTTTTTTTTTTTTTT
>NW_006263454.1:344963-346436 GCF_000469605.1 Apis dorsata
AACAAGCCATGAATAGAAGTATAGCAATAAACGCGGAGAGATATTTTGAAAATATGTTTTTCGTTTACCAACTCACAAATAATTTACAATCCCGAGAATATTGGAATAAATATAAAAATTATTTATTATTATCGTGGAGTATACCTCGAATATCGTGGTTAATAAAATAATTGAATAGAATTTTTTTAATTACTTGAACAAACATACTGTTACACGATTGTTTAATGGGAATTTGCAACATGTAGAAGTTGAAAAATTGCATTATCATTTAAATTTAACTCTCTGAAATCAAATCGTTTTTCTCTGCACGAGTTACATATATATTAATTCATTTTTCTTTTTTACACAGAGTTTACGTTTTAAAAATATGTTATGTAAAATATGTAAAAGTGTAACTGAGTGTATGGAGAAAATTCAAGGCTCGTTTAATCGAAATTCTAAAGTGAAGTTATCCATAGGAATATTTTACCAAGCATAAGATCAGGATTATTAATTCGAGCAACAGGTAATAGAATTTACGAGAAATTTCGTTCTCGGTAAATTAAGTCCCTTTACAACAGCGAGCTTAATATTGTTTTTCCTTCAGAATTGCACCATGGAAACATCTCCAAGATCATCGTCAGATAAACGTATCTACGAAAGAATTGCAAAAATAGGAAGAAAAAGAATTCAAATATCGTAACATTTACGTAAAGAGAAAAATGAAAAAGAAAAAGAAAAAAACCAATATTGTCACGAATCTGCAGAAACATCAAAGCAAAATGTAGCGAATTTATATTTCTCTAGAATTTCTCCAAATTATCCTAAAACTCAGAAAAACTCTAGAATAAAAACTACATATGAACCTCTTCGAGATATTCTTTCGTACAAAATAAAATTTCTTAATAAAATTAAAATCTAAAACTGCAATAAATTAATCATAAACTACCATCATTCACACGACAGATACGAACAAAAATATTCAACGATCTCTCGTTTCTCTCTTCAACCACCTTCAAACACCATCCACGAGAAAACAGAGACAAACGGAAACGTATCCAAAAAAGGGGTAACATTGTAAATCCGGCAGAGTTGGAAGAACTCTCTCTGGCCGAAACCAAAAGAGTCCAGATGATATTTCCGAAGGTTGGCAGCCCTTAACGCGTTGTTACAACACAAGAACCATCCTTTCCGGATCCATCCCCTTGAAACTCGGTAATTAATCTCCGGGCGGCAACTCAGTTTCCGTTTCGTGCATCGCGCCAAGGCCCTTGATGCCTTTGAATAGATGCTGCACACGCCGTGTATGTGTGTGTGTGTATGTGTGTGCTCTCTGTTTTCCCTTCTCCCCCTGACGGTGTCGAGGGGTGAGAAAAGGGTTGGAGGCGGTGGTAGAGTGACTGCCAGGCATTTTCCAACCCTCCATCCCCCGCCTTCTTTTCCTCTTTATCCCTACGAGGGGTTAGAACGAGCGCAAAAAAAAAAAAAAAAAGA
>NW_006263454.1:346620-349154 GCF_000469605.1 Apis dorsata
TGCGCGATATCAACCCTTTCTCGATGCCTCGTTTGTTTGTGGATTCAAACGTCAGCAAAGGGATTTCAACGAGGAATTGAAGTTTCTTTCTCGAGGGGTGATCTTGGCAATTGGTGATCGATTTTTGTGACTTTTTGTCAACGTTTCTTTTTTTAATTTAAAAATTCGTTAAAAGATTTATTTTTCCCACGAATTCTTCTCAAGGATATAGAATAACGTGTTTGATTGTAAAATTCTCAAGATTTGCGATCGATGGTCTCGGATAATAATTTCTTCTTCGAGGAAAATAGTTTTAAGAGCGATTCTCTCGATTTTTACTTGCGAAAAATGATATCTTGAGAGTGACTCGTTGAAACTTTTTCAAGAAAGAATCTCAAGGATATTTAATTATTCTCAGACAATGACTCTCGACTAACTTTAGTTTCCATAAAAAAGAAAAAAAGTAAGAAGGACAATTCTCAAAGGTTTTACTCTGAAATATATTATATCTTCAAATATACCATCTTCATAACCGCTCAAAAATTATATCCTAGAAAAATTTCTTCATTTAAACCGAAGAATCTCACGAATTCTCTCGTACAGAGTCGTGGCCGCGTCTCTTATTCGCTCGATAAGACATCGGAATTTCATAAAAAATGCAGCTGGCATCCGACAAGCGGTTACCAGTTTCCGGCCAGGTCCAATTTCCGGGTAAACTCGATGGACGTGTCTTCGATTCGATATAAAATCCGTGCAAAACGTGCAAAACGAGAATAGAAATATACAGCTTTAATGTTTCGTAACACGAAAAAAGAACACGTCGATAGAATTTACGAGCTCAAGATGTAATGTTCGATTGCAAGAATTAAAAAGTTCATCGAGCATCCAATTTTTCGATGTTGTTTAACGCGATGAGACATAAATTTACAAAAATTGAAAATTGTTAAGCGCAGAAATGGAACGAAAGCTTGAATCGAGTATCCGATTTTTCCCGTCAAATCTCTAAATTGTTCTAACATTTTATAATGCGAAAAGAATAAGGGAAAGAGAACAAGCTTATAATCGATGCAACTTATGACAATGGAGATCTGTTCTGAGAATCACAAATTGCAGGAATGGAAAGGTTATCCAATTTTTCGAGATCGAGGAGAATATTTGGATGATCGAATTTTGAATTGTTGCTCTGTTGCCAAACGATGCTACGTTCGTTCAATAACTAAAATTGAAGATACTTGGCGATCGTTGAAACGATGGAAATATACATATCTCTACACACGTAGAGGTGGCGACGTTGAAAGGACGTTTAGTTGTCGTCCGATCGTCAAGCTACGCTGTGTCGTGGTTAATTGTTGGATCGGTGCCCGTTTTTCGGAGGATGTGCGTGATGTTACATATTAAGCGTTGATGTTATCGGAAATTTGGATTTTCGCTCGTGTTATCTGGTATAAAATGTGGTTATATATAAAAAAAAAAGAATATAGCGGATTTTATGGAAAAAAAAAGTTATTTGTTCTTTATCGCCGGGAAAATATTAAAACGATAACGATAACTAGATACCGGGGGTAGTGCAAATAATAACTGAGGAGGGGGGAATAAAAATTATTTCGAAATATTTGGAATTTGTTATTTGGAAAAAATTATACGAAATAATATTTTTATTGTTGAAAAAAATGTCGTTATGTGTGATTACGGATAATATTTACTGATAATAAATATAACGAAATACATATAACTCTGAACGCGGTTTAAACTCGATGCTGTGGGAAACGTGTAACAATAATTTAAGAGAGGAAGATAACTCGGTGTTAAAGGAGAGAGTGAGATAAGGAGAAGTTGGTCGGATGAAGAACTCGCTGATCCATTGATTTATTTTCCCTCCGGGAGATGTTCAAATTATGTTTATGTAACGTTCGCTCGTGCAAGATCTTGTGCAAAAACAAGAATTATTGCCTCTCTGCGATGGAATGCTGGCTACAGGCTGCATACTTTCGCTTTTTACATCGTTTCAGAAACATATTGTATATCCGTTTTCAGTTTCGTTCCAGACAGATTTCTGGAACAATAAATCTAAATATTATCCCGATTGAATGAAAATTTCTATAATTTCAAGAAATAATAAGGAAAGGAAAATTATTGTCAAAAATTTTAGAAGATTATATCATCAGAGATATTTATATATATTTCGAGCTATCAAAATTTTCTCAATCTCATAAAATTTAAAACAGAAATTTAAAGAAATATTATTCAAGTTGTGATTTAATTTAGCCTTTAATCCTTCTCGACATGCAACATTACAATGATATTTACGAATCTTTCGCGCCAGTCCCAATCTATTGCTCGCTACTTTTGGCTCGTTGTTTGCTGATAATAAATAATCTCGCATTCACTCGCAGAACAAACAAAAAAGTATACGCTCTACAATCTGTTGCGGCCAATTATCGATCAATTAACGAATCACGTTTACGGCCAATAGACTTCTCAATTATTCTCTTTCCTGTTGTTAATTAAAAAAAAAAAAAAAAAAGCACGTTCAACATTGTTTTAATACTTTATTT
>NW_006263454.1:349366-354401 GCF_000469605.1 Apis dorsata
TACAATCTATAAAACCGATAACAGATTTTGGTTTACAGATTTTTTAATATCCGCCCCCTTTCATACATTTACCCCTCCATTGAAAATGGATTCCATCACCTTTTTCCACCTTTTTCTCTAATAGAAAAGATTTACTTCGCTTTAAACGATAAATTTTCTATACGATACTCGTCGATTTTTCTTGGCCAGACAAGAAGTGTGCAACAAGAAAATTGAATCGAACTTCGAAAAAAAAAAAGCAAACATCAGGTTGATTCTCTCTTTAACTGAACAAAGAGGAACCGTTATTCCAGACCAACTCCTTGCGTCGCGTCGTATAATTTCTCGCGTTAGAACTGTCTCGACCCGTCTCGTTTCCCTAACCTCAACGCAAACAACAATGTCGGACATGCTAATTAAACAAACCTGAGCGAAAACGCGAGCGAGGGTAATCAAAATGGACTGTGCTCGAACAACTTCGCGTCGAACAGCACCGACTGGCTTAACACGTTTGCCCTTAACGCGAGTCGGGTGGCAAGTCTACACCTTCTCTCCCTTTCCCTCAGTTTTGGCCAATTCCAGAAGCCAGAGATAAAGATCTTCGAGAAATCTTTAAACCATCGACGATTCGAGCAAAAGAAAGAGAAGAGGTATACGTAAGAATGTGAACATTTTAACGATCGCACGATATCGTCAATTCAGAAATAAAGAATAGAAGATTTTGTTGACTTTTAACATACATATATTTTGAAAAATCTAAAAATTGCAAATTAAATTACGATGGATTGTTAATTATAAAAATTAATTGTGAGTCATTGATGAATTTGTTGTCTCATCAGTAATGATAAGAGATAATTGAATTTCCTTTTCATCAACTGTTTAAAATTTCTTTTATAGGATTTATTAATTTTTCATCAACTGATAAATACAGAGATAATAATTTCTTGCACTCTTAATAAATATTCCCATAATTATATTGGATTAATTGCGCTTACGAAATCATTTATCGTTAATTTAAGAATATCATTTTATAATAACAATTCGTATCACATACCAATTAAAAGCTACAATTTCCGTGCATGCTCACGCTATTAAAAAAGAAGAAAGAAACAAGGGTTGTTTCCTCGTCGTCACAGGTCGAATAAACGGGCAAGTGGCTGTTCAATCCGCGCGCCGCGTCGCCTCGAATATTGGAGTTTTGGAGGAGCGAGAGGATGGCCGGAAACCATAGAACGGGGTTCATTGCATTACGCGGCGTATTAAGCACGATGGAACTTTGTCTGGTCTGTGACGCCGCTTTCTAAATCAAACTTTCGTTCCACGAGGGGTGACATCAAAGATTTTCACACAGGGAAGCGACGCGAACCATCCCTCGACCACCTCTGGCGACGAGGGTTCTTTGCTAATTTGACCGTCGAGCACGGGAGATCGGCCCTAATGGGTGTCCTGTGTGCGAACCCCTCGCCATCGAGGGTGATTATGGAACACTCTGGAAATGGAGTAACTTGTTTCGGGGGATCTCGAAACGCGCTACGTGTTGGGGATGTTGATTAGGGGATGTTGTCGAGTGTTTTTGAAAAGCTTCCAGGCATGTTCTTGTGGATGTTGTTCTTAAATATGAGATTATATCGGATCGTTGTGGTGATGTTATTATTAAATTATTTACATACACTTTTCTGATGACTCGTGATTTTACGATATCAGAAAGAACATTTGAAATATTTTTCGTTTTTTTAAAACAATTGCAAGAATTTTTAAAAAAATAATGCGTTGATTGCTTTAAACGCATTTGAATGATGAAAAATGCAGTGTTGATGCGTTAAAAACGTAGAAACTTCAAGCTTGGAACCGCTTGAATTCAAATAGAATACATTTTCCGATATCTTTTTATCGAAAGTGATATTTCAAATCAATATTTAACAGATCGTTTATCTATTACTGAAATCGAAAGTCAGAATGTCGAATAAAAATTTACGTAATAGATGCAAAATGCAAATATCGATCGATCACCCATTCATAATTCACTGAACCAAACTTGAAAACTTGAAAACTTCACGCTTCCATCCACGCTCCATTCGTAAAATCCCGTTCCCAAACTTTCTTTCTCCAAAACTTCCCCCCAAAAAGCCTCTTTCCTTCCAACCATAAATTCCCCAACCCCCGAAATTTTCTCTTTCTTAAAGATTAACACGCAATCCTCCCCTCCATTTCTCCAATTTCATTAATCAAATCGAATTTTTTTTTTTTTTTCGAAAAGAGTCGAGAATCTTTCATCCGTCCAGTGAGCGACCACCAATGCAATCGATCGACGGGTGGACGCGCTTTGAATTTTATATTTGGCCATCTTTCTAGAGATACGTGTTCGTCCTCCCCTCCCTCGATTTAATTTAATTTGAATTTCAAGCGAACCCTTCTCGATAAAATTCGAAATAACGATCGACGAGGGCCACGACCGCGTAAGGAGCGAGCAATTTAGACGAGCGAAGCTCCGTGGAATTTTATTAATTCATTAAACACGTCTTATCCCGGAGGAGAGAGAGAGAGAGACTTCTGTTGAATTCGGACCTCTCTTCCTCGAGCTTTTACGAGCTCGTCACTTTGTTCTCATTCGCGCGCACGTGGAATTCGCCGCTTCCCGCTTTCGAACTTTCTTTCTGTCATTGCGGCTCGTAGCATTCTGATTAAATTTCGAGGAGAGAATTTCGAATTCTCGTGAAAAAAAAGAGAGAGAGAGAAGATCGAGTCTTTTTTTTTTCGATTTTCTTTCGCATGGAATTTTAAAAATTAACGTTGTCTTTGATTAATTTACATAATGATTGTACTTTTCTTGGAATATTTTAGAAATCGGAGAGTGTATGGAAGAATATACGTGAGAATATTTCGAATAAATGAGAGACGTTTCATACAAATACAATGAATATAATTTAATTATCACTCTGCAGGATTTATTTAATCGCCTAATATATCAATAAATTTAATCACGTTCTTTGAAAGAGATACACAAATTTCTAACTGGAAAAAAAGAACGTTTCCATGGTTAAATAGCCGAGAATTAGGGCCGATTAAACCAATTTCGTTTCCAAACTTCATCCGCACAACTTCGATCTAAAACTGGAAACGAACTAAATTCGTTGAAATTGGCAGTCGTTGAAATTTCGCCAGGATTTCATCTATCCATCGAAAGGAGGGGGGATCCGGTGAAATGGCGGCGACAGTGAAACTTTGGCTGACAGTAAACGTTGCACGTAGAGTTTTCGAAAGGGCTCGAGTGGACGGGCGCGATCGTGCAAGCGCAATATCGCTTCGACGAAAGCTGTGTGGTAATTTATAAAGCGGATCGCGTTTCAAGGGGCCAGCTTGATAACAAACAACGATGGAGGCCTCGAGCATTCGCCTCGTTACGTGAATATAATAGAGTATCGGGACATTGTGCTCGTGGATATGGTGGCAGGTTTCTAAGTGGAATTGGCGATTAGCTAATCGGCAAGACCAGCCTGGACGAAGTTGCCGATATAGGAATCGAAGGCGCAACGTGTATCGAACAACTTTCAACTTTGGCAAATATGCATGACCATCGACCGTGGTTGCGATGGCGCCACTGTAGCGGTCAGCAGTTATGGATGTTATGGCTTGAATGAACTTTGGAAGGAGTCGGTCGGTTTTCTAGAAATTAAGGTTATGATAAATATGGTCAAGCCGAAATATTATTATTTTAACGTTTCTCCTTTTATCGATCGAGCGTCGAAGAATTATTAGAAATATATATTGTGTTTCTATAAATATGATTAATAATTGAACGACAAGTTTGAAACATTGTTGAATTGTTGTCAGTCGATATTATAAATTAGTAGCGTTGAGAAAATATTAATCGTAATTTACTTGTGAATGTAGTGTTTGGTCGGACGAATACAAATTTTCTTATTCGTGTGTACACACTTTAATGCAATGGTACTTTAGAATTGGGCACAAGTCAAGATCAAGAAGAAATTCAGCAGTTTTCCCATAAACATTCTAGATTGATATCTCGATTGTACTTGGTTCAACGATGAATTCCAGGGAACGGTTCCAGGGGACTTTGAACGAAGTTTTTGCTAATCAGCCACCCAGAATAGAGATAATGCCGGTTCCGGAGATTTCGAGCATTCGGAAAACTAATTACATTGGAACTGGAATTGTTTATTCGTACCAGTGACTCGTGATGTGATGGAATTAAAAATGAATTCGCTCGTTACAACAATTTCCTAATTTTTAACTATCTTAACTATCTATTTCAGAGACGAAGCAAATTACAAATTATTTCATAAATATTAAACGCATTCTTAACTGATATAAATGTTTAGAAGAAATATTTTAAAGAGTTTGAAAATTATATCGAACGTCTTTCTCGAGCCAGCGGCTCGAAATAATTATAAAAATTCTAAGTAAAAAAATAAAACCTAAATATTCTAATCAAGAATAAACGAACACAAAAAACGTAATCCAGCACGAGAATCAGGAAAGTATTTAAAGTTTTCTCCTTATACATATCTGTTTACGTAAAACGATATACAAGAAAGAACGCCATGCCATACGAAATAAAACAAATCTACTCGAATTTCTCCATGTTTCATTCGACGCGTAAGAACATGCAAATCTTGCCGAATGCATTGTTGAACGAGCCAATTCACAAGTTGTTAGTAATTGTATCTAGAGCGACGAAAACTTGGCTCCTCCTCTATCTCGCGTGAGATCTGGCCGGTGTAAAACTCCTCGAAATTTCGATCTTCCTCTCTCTCTCTCTCTCTCTCTTCCCCGTCTCTCTCTTTGCCCAAGCATCTGAGACTCCTCCTCAGCCATGCTTCAGAAAATTCGGTCTACGCGGACCACTTTAACCGAAACTTGCGTAATTTCTCCTCGCTACGCTAGTTAACATCGTAGAAATCTCGAAACGGAATCCATTATGCGCCGAAAGATTGCCATCCAAGATCAGGAGAAACCGTGTTCCGCTTTAATATATTACCTGCATTGCGATAAAAGTGATTTTATATAATCGTTTTCTTTTTTTTTTTTTTTTTTT
>NW_006263454.1:354613-360578 GCF_000469605.1 Apis dorsata
ATAACGTTTCTTCGAATTATTTTTAAAGGGATGGTTTGATTGACACGTATTATTTTATTAAATTATCGTTTCTATCAATTACTTATTCATGAGAATAAATGATTGGTTTATACCACTTGTTGGAACGTGTTACTTTTACTCATGTGATAAGTAGCTTACAATAATTATTGTTAGATGTCTTGTTATATACTAAGTGAAGAATTATTGATTTGTGCTACTTGTTTCATAAATGAATGAACATGTTCTGTTTTACTGACGAACGATTGATCTGTACTACTTGTTGGACCATAACTGTCTCAATTCTCCTATATCATTTTTTCGATTATAACTAACTTATACTACTTACTTCATGATTTATATTACGATCAAGTATTTAATAATGGTCCATACATTTTAAGAATATTTTTTCCCCATCAATAATTGTTAGAATTATTTTATAAATTAAGATTGCCATGTACAAACTCTGCTACCAATATTTTTTTTTTTTTTTTTTTGAAATACCACGAAAATTCGCTCGCTTGTCGATCATAAAATGTGTCATAAAAATCAGCCAAGCTTCACATTGTGAAAGTTTTCATGGCCACGGATAGTCATCGTTATTATGAAGCAAAAGCAAGAGAGCAGGTATTAAAAGGGTGAAGGCGTGTCGTAAAATTTTAACGCCATCTCTTCCTAATTCCTTTTCCCTTTCCTTCCTGCACTTTGGAACCATTAGGCGTTACGTATCAGAGGAGATGGGATCATGCGACTTGTAACGCAACGAGAGGACATTAAAGTTTAACGAAGCCGGAAATAATCGCATTAGGATTAACGATCGACGAATTACGTGATTTAAGACGATGATTTTAGTGAGTATATTTACGAGGATTTGGTAATTGTTATACGTAAAAAAAGAAGAAAGAATATTTAGATGTTTGTTTTCCTGAAATATAATTCATAGGAATTTTTTAATCTTATGAGAGTTACATGGAAATATTTCGTTAATAAGTAAGATTTTGAAATTATTATTATATTATCAAAAGATAGAAATTTTTGTGCTGCATGAATAATTTATTTGCATATTTATGACACAATTATTTTTTTAGTATACATGTTTCATTCTTAAAAAAAATCTTGAATCATCTATAAATTTATATATATTGTTCATCAGAAACTTGTGAAACTTTTAATCGATATATTTATCTATTTTATTCTATCAGAATTAAGATCAGTCAGATTACATTTCTTTTAATAGACTTCTTCTCTTTTTCTCTGAGTATAGAAAACAGATTAACAATCGTATAAAGTTTCTCATCATCAATCTCATAAATACAGGTTGAAAGGTGCAAGGTGTACAATCAAAGTTTTACGAGATTTCCTCTGCAAGTAGATAGACAGCACTCGTTTCGACTGGATTAGATTTTATTTTACTTGGCTCGATTGAAGAGCGTTCTACTTGGCTGTCGGGACACAATTCCATTCCACTTGTCTGATGTCAGCGGATCTTACTCTACGAACTTCGACGCCTACGTAGCTAGCCTGACGAAGCATCGTCTTATTCTACTGACAGCAGGGAAATTGAAACTGTGCAGCTATTTAATCAAACAGAATTTCGTTCTATCTTTTAGCCAGATATTCGAACATTTTTATTCTGTTCTATCCAAATCAATTTTAATAACATATAATAGAATTTTTTTTAGAAAATTTTGTATGCAAGATTCAATAACAATTGTTCGAATTTACGAAACGAAATTTTTTTTTTAGACTTCTTATAAAAATAGTTCGATATCATATCCTTCAGTTAAAATTGAAATAGTAATAAAATCAAACTGCATTGTAATTTTTTTCTTTTCACAGAAAAGATTTTTTGATGCTGCGAACATATGAAATACGACACGAGAGGAAGGAATTCATAAGTGAATATTTACGAACGCCGGTTTGAAAGTCGTCGTCGCAAAAATGCAAGCCCCTTTTATAAGATCACGCGTAAAATATATTCGGCATCCCCAAGAACGATATCGAGCCGGGAGGAAGAATTGAAAGCTCGTCGTCGAGCAACGACAAATCGAAACCACTCACGGTAATGTCACCCTCCATTTTGCCTCGGTCGAACATATGCTCGCGAAACTTTTTCAACCGAGACTTCTCTATCCCTTTACTTTTCGTATCATTTACAAACATATCGACAAACTTAATGTATTTTCGATGTGTGTTGACATACGATACACGTGGTGATAAAACGTTTCTGCCTTTTCCTTTTTTATGTAAACGAAAAGTAATAGAGAGATCTTGTTATCTCGTGTTATATCATTGCGGAAAATGGAGATTTATAAGAAATTGAACGATGTTATATTCAATTTTTCAAATTTCCTTCCTTTTTTTCAGAGAATATATCTTCGATGTTCCAACTTCCGTCATCCATTTCTAAAATTATCTTATGCTAGAAAAATAGATGATAATACTTTCTTATGATAAAAATTAATTCAAAATCTCGTGTAATAGTGTTTATTTAATTTCCGTCGTTGGTTTTTAATTTCATCAGTCATAATTTTTACAAAAATAAATCTTTCTTTGTTAATTTTTCTTAAATTTAATCCATGTTCCACTTGTCTGATGAAATAATTGGCCTACATTACTTGTCTGGTTATAAACTATTTATACTACTTATTCTTCTGCCTTAATTTTATGGCTCGAATCTAAAACATTATATAACAAAAAAATTTGTTCATTTTCTAGATTTCCAATCTAAAAATAGTATCCAGTCACAGAATCTCGAAATACATACATCTTTCAAATAACTTGACACGCTCTTATCCTAACATTTCTCAAGAATTTAATACGTTGAGCGAAACCAACCATTCTAAAATTATTCTAAAATTATCCAAAAGATGTGTCTATCAATATCCAGTACGAAACAATTCGTAATTGCGCCCGACAACCATGCTGGGTCGGATTAACGATCCTAATCCGGACAGCCGACGTCGCAAACAGCCGGGTCGATGTTCCTACTCGCGTAAATAATCTCCGAGATGCAGCACGCGAGAAAATAACCTGGCAAACAGTATAATGGAAATTTATGACGCTGGATACACGAATGGTTATTGGATCCAACGGAAAACGAGCTGCGCCACTTCAATCGTCCCTGATTACTTCGTTTCACATTCGCAGCTCGTGCTAATTTTAAACCAGCCTAATTTTTTTTTTTTTATCGTTATTAACATTTTGTATCGGTATCGAGAGTGGAAGAAAGGAAATGAGGAGAGAAGAAACGTCGTGAGTGTTAATAAACGATGCGGATTTGAATTTCTAGTGGAAAATGGCGCTAATTGCGGAGAATCTTCGTCTGAATTTCTTCTGGTCTGACGATCGCATTTTCCACCATCGTTTTCGACATTTTTCTTTCTTCTGCGGAGTTTCAAGACGTTCGCGAGAATTCGTGATTATAAATCTGGAAATCTAAATTGAATCGATTTTATCATGGATAAATCTCTCTTTTTCTTTGTCAACTAGAAAGTTATCTTCTATGGTAATATTTAATTTTATGTAAAATTTTTTGATATCACTTGCTTAAATATTATTTAACTTCTCCAGCAAATAATTATTTCTTATTATTTCACTTTGGAAATGATTCCTTTCGTCTCGATCATTAACAAATGATTTATCCAAGCTTCTTTCTATACATCGTTACTTTAAATAAGATAGATTATAGAATTTTTGAACAAACATTCTCACCCAATATTTAATCTGTCTAAAAACTTTGGTATTATTAATCTTCTTCAATTAGTGCCGAGTGTAATCTGTTTCAGGTTCATTAGGAAAATATCGTGCCGTTATCGTTATGTTAACGCTTAAATTCACGTCTAACAGGATTTAACAAACAGGCGTTGTAATCGAATTTTACAGTTTCGCAATGAATGGCAATTAGTCAACGCGTTATGGCAGATCGTAAATGCTCATAGCTCTAAAATTCGGCTCGAGCCACATACCTATCGCGCTACGATTCAATCAGAACTAATTACTCGGCTTGGCTGCGTTCTGCAGATTTTGGCGTCTCGTACATCGTTAGCGAATTGAATAATTTTCGGGAGAACAAGCGCGAACCGTCGCGTAAAATCCTGTTCAATTTGTAAAACCGTCAAATATTAAGTTGATTTATTTGCCTCGCAAATCGTTCCCATTTTATTAACGAATGTATCGCGATGTTGTGTTTATTCATACTACGTACAGAATCGGATATTATTCTGTATCATTTAAATAATGGAGAAAAAAATGCAACAGAATACAAAGTTGTTTAATTTTGAGAGAGACATAGTTTCGTGTCAATAATTCTTTTATGGTGAGAGTATATTAAAATCTTCATTTTTTGAAAATGGAATGATATATTTTTCAATTCAATTTTGTAATAGAGGATTTTAGAATACAGAGTACTTGTAATTGAAAATCATTCAAGATCAAGTTTGAATTATGATGAATAATTTACTTGCAAAATAATCGAAGATTTTGCGACATTATTTAATTGTCTTCACCCTTTCAGATCACTATATTAGTTTTAAAGTATTCTATTAATAATAAAAATTTATCGAATATGAAAAATATCATTTCATTTTAAAAGAAATCATTAAGATAAATTTATGAACGAAATTGAATAATTTTTTTTTAGATATCTTATCTGTGTATGCATATATTATATCAAATTCCAATTATTCGTAAAACGAAATAATAGTTTTATTTCTAGTTTAACTTTTCGAATATACACAGAAAGTGTGGAAGACGGGAATCAAAATTAAATTCGTTAAACATTTGAAGAGACGATTGCATCAGTGTAACGCGTTATTATCGAGCTGATTACTGTTTACGAAGTTAGAGCAAATGGTGAATGTTATACCTGGGAATTTCGTTGCACAATGCATACGCACAATGCTAGCTGGACATTCAATCAGCGATACCTGTTACGCTTACATTGAACTGCTAATTGCAAACACGACACACACGCGTGTCTACAGTTGGAAGGTACGATACACGCCCTCGGCGTACTCCCGTCGTCCAGGAAACACGTAACGCAAAAACTTTTAAGCAAATTGAATTTCGCCGATGCGTAATCCTCAAATTTCCTCCGCAACGTATAATTAATCCGTTGATTGATTTCCAGTGGTGAAAATGGAAATATATACTTGTCTGCAGAATTAAAGGATCGCAAAATTTGTTGATTGTAAAAATTATTGTTATTTGATCAGTTATAATATTTTGAAAAGGAATATTTTTAACAGATTGCTTATTTATATTAAAGAGTGAAGTTTTTATCTTTACATGTCTGACATGAATTATCCTGAACATTTTATTTATTATCCTATCCTCTTTCCAATCCTATCTCCTATCTTACTTTCTATCCTATCTTGCCACTTGTCCATCCTATCCTATCCTTTTTTCTTTCTCTCTATTCTACCCCATCCTACCAACTTTTACTCCATCCTACGTTCTACCCAATCCTACCTCTTATTCCATCCTACGTTCTATTCAATCCTACTTCTTACTCCATCCTACGTTCTAACCAATCCTACCTTTTACCCAATCCTACCTGCTACCCAATTCTACCTTCTATCCAATTCTACCATTTATCCAATCCTACTTTTTACCCAATCCTACCTTCTACCCAATCCTATCCTACTTCCTATCATCTTCCGTTTTCCTTTCTATCCCATCCTTCATCCAATCCTATCCGAGTCTATTCGTTCCTACACTATCCATGTAACCCTTAGAATTAAGAAAACTGAAAAAAAAAAAAAATTGAAAATAGCAGCTGTAAAAGGTAAGTATTCCAGGTAAGTACCTCAGGTAAGTATCATAGGTAAGTATATCAAATAAATACGAAACAATACGAATTAAAATTCTCAGTTTCAGAGTTCAGAAAAATCCAATATGCCACCTCTTTAGGTATCATATTCTCCTGTTCAAAAGTCGAAAATTTGGACGAGAAATTTTAAGAATT
>NW_006263454.1:360620-365577 GCF_000469605.1 Apis dorsata
AAATTTTTAGTGCCACCTCTTTAGGTATCATATCCTCCTGTTCAAAAGTCGGAAATTTGGCCGAGAAACTTTAAGAATTTGGTCTCTGTCGAAAATTTTTAGCGCCACCTCTTTAGGTATCATATTCTCCTGTGCAAAAGTCGGAAATTTGGGCGAGAAACTTTAAGAATTTGGTCTCTGTCGAAAATTTTTAGCGCCACCTCTTTAGGTATCATATTCTCCTGTGCAAAAGTCGGAAATTTGGGCGAGAAACTTTAAGAATTTGGTCTCTGTCGAAAATTTTTAGCGCCACCTCTTTAGGTATCATATTCTCCTGTGCAAAAGTCGGAAATTTGGGCGAGAAACTTTAAGAATTTGGTCTCTGTCGAAAATTTTTAGCGCCACCTCTTTAGGTATCATATTCTCCTGTGCAAAAGTCGGAAATTTGGGCGAGAAACTTTAAGAATTTGGTCTCTGTCGAAAATTTTTAGCGCCACCTCTTTAGGTATCATATTCTCCTGTGCAAAAGTCGGAAATTTGGGCGAGAAACTTTAAGAATTTGGTCTCTGTCGAAAATTTTTAGCGCCACCTCTTTAGGTATCATATTCTCCTGTGCAAAAGTCGGAAATTTGGGCGAGAAACTTTAAGAATTTGGTCTCTGTCGAAAATTTTTAGCGCCACCTCTTTAGGTATCATATTCTCCTGTGCAAAAGTCGGAAATTTGGGCGAGAAACTTTAAGAATTTGGTCTCTGTCGAAAATTTTTAGCGCCACCTCTTTAGGTATCATATTCTCCTGTGCAAAAGTCGGAAATTTGGGCGAGAAACTTTAAGAATTTGGTCTCTGTCGAAAATTTTTAGCGCCACCTCTTTAGGTATCATATTCTCCTGTGCAAAAGTCGGAAATTTGGGCGAGAAACTTTAAGAATTTGGTCTCTGTCGAAAATTTTTAGCGCCACCTCTTTAGGTATCATATTCTCCTGTGCAAAAGTCGGAAATTTGGGCGAGAAACTTTAAGAATTTGGTCTCTGTCGAAAATTTTTAGCGCCACCTCTTTAGGTATCATATTCTCCTGTGCAAAAGTCGGAAATTTGGGCGAGAAACTTTAAGAATTTGGTCTCTGTCGAAAATTTTTAGCGCCACCTCTTTAGGTATCATATTCTCCTGTGCAAAAGTCGGAAATTTGGGCGAGAAACTTTAAGAATTTGGTCTCTGTCGAAAATTTTTAGCGCCACCTCTTTAGGTATCATATTCTCCTGTGCAAAAGTCGGAAATTTGGGCGAGAAACTTTAAGAATTTGGTCTCTGTCGAAAATTTTTAGTGCCACCTCTTTAGGTATCATATTCTCCTGTTCAAAAGTCGGAAATTTGGGCGAGAAGCTTTGTAAAATTGTTACACTTACCTGTTTTTTATTTATTTTTTTTATACCTAACATTGTGTGGTTTTTTTACGATCTGTTGAAGAATGTGGGATGGAGTAGGAAAACGGGTAATTTGAAAAAGAAATACACTTTTTTAAAGGGAAAAATATTTATTTTAATTAATTTTTATATTTTTTACAATACCTTAGTATGTACAATTTGTATAGTATTGTACAATTTGTATATTACATTCATACATACATACATCCATCCATACATATATACATACTATATATAATATATATATATATACATTCTAATTATACAATTTATATATTACATTCTATACATTTTTGACAATACATAGAATTTATGCAATTGGTACAATATATATAAATATATTTGTTATTTCTCTTGATATAATAATGGAAAATGCATTTAGCGTCTTCTTTTTCTCGTTTTTAATTATGGTGTTAATGATATCCTTAATTTTGATATTGTTTTATCTTCATAATCCTTACTCCAATATACATACGAAGAATTATCAACTGCTCCTTGCTTTCATTCTTCATCGACGTGAGTCATGTCGTAGGAACCAATTTTTCTTACTGTACGTCTCTGTAATAGCAAATAATGCATTAATAAAATGCTATATATGTTAATAATACGTAATTAAAATGCTCCTCGCGTTCTTACCTTTTTCCTTCAGCAAGATATAACGTTTTCCGATTGTGCACTCGTGATCCTCCCACGCATATATAAATCATTATCGCGGCAACGATCTTCGTTCGCGTGTTAAATATTTAAAATTTGCCCCAGATGTTGCATCATACGTGGGCTCGACTCTTTCCAGTGGTACAACTCGACTATTCGCGATCCAGACGCTCGGAAACTCCTGTTCGAGGATGGGGATGGATTGAATCTTTCGAATGGCAAATTCATGGGCGAGATTCGGTGACGTTACAATCAACGGGTGTCTGATGGAACCTCTGGTGGAACACTGGCGCACGTGTCTGAGAGACAAAGGTAGTTTCAGCAGGGAAATTTTGTTCCGCCACCACGATCGACGATCCATTCGACGAAAGCTTCATACGAATGGAAATGTTTCGATTCGATATGTGCCACTCCAGAGGGATGTTTCCGCTTGAGAAATAGCTCGACGCTATTTTGACGATGCTCCACAAGTTTTAATTTCCCCGGTGAAGAGAAAAGGGCAAGGGATCCAATGGTGTTTTTTCTACATATTTGCTTTTTGAGCTCGAATTCCTTTTCGATAAATCTTGTTTAAAGAGTTTTACAGTATATTTAATAATAAAACGATGTTATAACAAATTGTAAAACGTAAAATTCTTTCTTCGTTCGATAATCTCAATTTTCAATTGAATTATTTTTGAAAAATTAATAATAAATTTTATCCATCCTTTTTTCCTTACCCATGATATTTGATTCAATTATTTATTACAATACTTTCATTCAAATACTGTACAAATTTTATTGTAACAATGTACAAAATTTTATTAAATCTAAAATGTTAAAAAAAAAGAATCGTTATCAAAATTAATAGATGCATCGTAAAGAGAGGAGAGAATAAATCGCGAGATTATCTTTTTATTGCCGGTGCCTTTTATTTCGATTTACCGAGAGTTCCTGACAGGAACAAGCTCCGTTATGCATTCGCCACGAAATTTCCAGGGAACGAAGCTTTACGAGCGGAGAAACGATTTCGTCAGTAATGCTCTCTCGGGATGCACAAGCGCTAAAAGATGATCGTAATTCGTTTAAGGCTCTCCTATTATGTAGGAACCAGTCTTGGTAATTCGACGAAATCGCGCGATGATACCTTTCCCGGTGAATAGTTTGTTCAGTGTTGAAGAAAAGAGAGACGATGATTCTTTTCGGAATGAAAAATAAGAAAATTATTCTTCTTTCGTTATTATTCCTATATTTTCTCTGTGGAAATATTTGAATATGCAATTAATAAAATTGAAGAGAAATTTATACGAGAAATAAATTTAGAAAAAAATATTAAGTAATTAAATTTTCTTTAATAAAATATTTATCGTATATTACTGCATAAATGTAATAAACAATTGAAATCGAATAGAAAAGATTGTTTTTGGCAAATTTTTAAATTGTCCATTTCAGATCAGATTTCATTGCCTTATAAATTTATTCTGGTTTATCGACTTTTCTACGAAAACAGAATACTTTGAATACTTACCATCGAAGAGAAGGAAACGAGAATCCTTTACAGAATGGAAAATAAGAAAATTTCCATTCATTTATTATTTTTATCTTTTTCTTTCGTAAGAAATTTTCCAGATGCGCTATTCGAGAATACCACAAGTCATATATATATATTTATAAAATTCTCCACTTTAGATCAGAGATCGTTGTTCCAGAAATTTATTCACCGGTCTTCATCGATCTTACTAGGAAAACAAAATGCAAAGTTCGAATATTTCTCATGCGAGTTCGGCTGATCGAAGAATAACTTGGAGGAACAGATTGAAGTGCATTATCGAGGTTTACTTTGAGCAACGCAAGAATGAAACTTACTCACGTACTCCACCACGGGTTGACGCTTTCAGGCGGCCCCTGGCGAACATCTTTTTCTTCGGCGACGCGATGATTTTCGCCGGCAAAATCACTGTACCAACATCGAAATCAAAACTCGAAGAATCTTGTTTCAAAATATCTGTAAAATATCGATCACCTCTGGTTTACACTGTCGCGGTAGAAATGGATAAATATTTTTCTTTTTAATAAAATGTATATGAAGATTGTAGAAGAAAATATATACTTGTCTTTTACTTATACAAAGAGAAAAATTTCTTGAGGACTGATTCGAAAAATTGAAAATGCATTTATATCACTTTTTTCACCATCTCCTTGCAATTATGCAATATTTCTTTTCCAATAACCAGAATCAGAATAAAAATAATATAACCAATTGTTCCTAAAATCTTTTTAACACAAATATTTTTAAATTGTTCTCTTTTAAAGGTATAAATTATAGGATTATATTATAAATTTCGTTTTTTTATAATTCTATCTCTCGACAAACGTGTATCAACTGAAATATGAAACTCGAGTAAAAAATTCACACGTACAAAAAAGTTTTACAAAAATTTCCACCACCGCGAAAATTCCGCGCACGCATCGAATCGAAAATTCTCTCTTCCCTTATCGCTCGAGAGGCAAAAGAGGATGGAACGGAAAGAAAAGGAAGAAAGAGAGGGAAAGAGGGGGGGAAAAATGGATTAACCAGCCATGTGTTGAAACAATCACAAGGGCTGGAGAACCAGGTCACCAAGATCGAAACGCGCCTCGTGTCGCGGGAGGAAGTCCAGGAAGCAGGAAGTCCATTTAATCTCGCGCCGTTAGGCGGAAGGTTGAAACGGATCGAACACGGTTCGGCCGTTGATTCGACGTCGAACTCATGCCGGCTGCGAAACTTTTTTTTCATTCATCACTGCCCTCCCAAGGGGCTCAATCACGCGTGTGCACACGGGCCAAACGTATTAAAAGGAAAATCGATCTCGTTCGGTGCACTCTCGCGGTCGACTCCCTCCCCCTTCCTAACTTCCTGTCCCTCGACACGCGGAGAGTGGATACAG
>NW_006263454.1:365696-381352 GCF_000469605.1 Apis dorsata
TTCCTTCTGTTGGGAGAGTTCGAGATTCTGCGTTCGAATGGAGGAGTCGATCGAAAATCGAGATATTATTCAGAGATCGATTTTTTTTTAAATCACGGAGGGAAATCGATGTCCTCGATCCGTGGTGATGATTCGAGCAAGGTGATGGCGGATTTTTGATGTGGATGGAATAGATTAGGGCTCGAAAGTTTGGTAGCGTCCTGGATATTTTTCACGTGGATGGGAATTGTTCGAGATTTTGGCATTATCTCCGATAAATCTTGATTCTCTATTTTACTCGAATATTTTATCACCAGGGGATGGTTTGTTTTAGATATTTTTTCGAGGTGTATAATTATTATACATAATACAATAATTTATATTATCTGTCTAAAATATAAAGATATAAGTTAAGGAATATCTGTATACTCTTGCAAACAAAAATATCACGTTTCATAGATATCCCAGATCCATCGATATCGTTTAAACAAATAACAAAACAGGAGGAAGATTAAATTTAAACCGCGGAGGATACAACCCCCGCGTTTAATAATCGATATATCTTGCCGCAACACCTTTTCGAAAAAAGGGGACGGGGAGATCCATCCATCAACGGATGATCGTTAGATACCATCCCCCTATCAGTCGCGACGAAACGTTAATCCCATCGTCGAAAAGCTTAGCATCGATCATCCATCGTGAATCGCGACACAACAATCGTAAGCAATTCCGTGTCACCGTGTCGAAATATCGCCCAGAAATGAAGGATCGTTCCCCGACGATATATTATTTAAAAAAAATCCCCCTTCCTCCCCGCGAAATCCGTCCCGAAAGGGGTTAATCGCGTGTAATAATCGCAAAACCCTTCATCCGTTCGTTTGTTTGTTTGTTCGCGGGCCGTGTGTCGCGCTCGATCATATTTCACGCGTGATAAGCACGCGATAATCCGCGCACCGACAAGTATTCATTAACCGAATCAAACGGGCACCATTGTCCCCTACGCCGCGCTGCACACTGCGTTTTGGATGGAGCGCGCCCGATTCTCTCGATTCACCTCCTCGACTCACCTCCCAATCCACCATAGCGAGCGCCCATATCGCGATAACGCCCCGTCCATGGACCAATTAGCCGATCCGAGAAATTTCCGCAAGATCGGCACTGTTTCGATTCGACTATTATTCGTACACGTTCCGTTTCCGCGCGTATAATCGGACGGATAATACCCGGATAACGTTATACGTTATACGTTCGTTGTAATTTCCATGTAATTTCGCGATTAAGGTGTTATTATTGACTCGTACTACTTGGAGGAATATCGTTGGAGGAGGGTATATAGGAGTGGAGGGAGTGGATGGGATGGGGAGGATTTGATTTGACCGATCGTTTCGTAATTATCGTAGCAGCGCCGTTCCGGATGTCTTGGTGCAATGTAATGGGTCGCGTCTGATGGATATTATATTATTGATCTGTACTACTCGGGGGAAGGAGTTATTCGAACAATGCGGAATGGAAGGATCTGATTATCGATTGTTTTTGATTGCTCGATCGATGGTATCGTCATCGTCGTGGATCTATATTGGATATTTTGTTCGTGATGATTCGGTCCGTAATGCGATATTATTGATCCGCACTACTTGGGAATCTGTGTGCGGGATGGAAGATTGTTTATGTTAGTTCATCAATGGTCTCTTCAGTTTGAATGTTCTTTGTAGATTTTGTACGTGATTTTTCGATTTTTGTGATGATATTATTGATTCGTACTACTTGTGGAATAATTAGAAATGGAAATATCTGATTTATATCTGCGTTGTTTAGATTACTTGATCGGTTGGTATCTTTTTTTTGTTGTTGTTTGCGTTTGAACGTTTTATATGGATTTTGATGGTATTATTATTCTTGGAATCTATGATAATTCAGGATGAAAGGATTCGATTACATTGTTTACGTTACTTCATCAATGGCCTCTTTATTATCATTGTTGAATTGATATTATTTTAATATGGATTTATTCGTATTTCGTTTTTCGAATGAATATTATTGGCTAACACTGTTTGCATAAATGATATCGAATCGAACTTATTTGACTGATCATTTCCTAATTATTGTTGCACCGCAAATGTTGAAATACATTCGGGCAATATTATGAAATCCATTTAATATTACTGATCTGTGCTACTTAAATGAAATAAACAATGCGAAACGGAACCATCTAATTATTCTGTATGAATTATTTAACGAAACGTTTCCTCTTATTATCATACAGTACAGGATATCCCATATCATTCGGATATCTCGATCAATACAGATATTCTTGCCTCTATTATTGTTTGGACAATGAAACAATGAATAAATAGATATTTATACGTGAATTTATACGTGAATCGTATACAATCTATACAAAAATGAAATAAGAGTATCATATTTTTCGCACTTTGTGTAAAATTTGTGAAAATTTATTTCTTCGATTGAACTTAGCGTTAAAGATAAAAGAGATTCGATTCAGAAAGAAAAGATAAAAATCAAGTCTCGAGTTGTGCGCTCGAGAAACGATAGAGCGTAATAGTCGAACTCAAACAGTAAAGTATCCGTATAATTCATGCTCCTCCATGCATTAACTATGCGTTTCGTGCATACGTTAATAATACTACGAGGAAATTCTGGTTTCGCTTATTATTTTACTTTGCAACGAATTAATTATAAATTCTCTTCGTCTAATGCACTCAAATAAAATGGTATTTCCCTGAATAATCGAGGAGTAATTGACGAATTATTCTCTAAATTGTTTTCAATAAACGATTATAATTAATCCACGATGGATTTTTATAATTTAATTTACTAAATCCTTAATTTCCTCGATGTAATCGTTTACACGCAGTGTAATGCATCGCGCTAATGGGGATAGAAAAAAATTTTCACCGATCTTATCTCTATAATAATCAATTAAAACGCGTGGACTTAATCCTCTTCATTAAAATTCCCTGGTGATTTGAAATGAATGGAAATTTATGGAACCCGAGACGCGATATCTTTGGTATAAGAACTTAAGCATCTTGATTTTCACAATCTAGATCTCTGAGAGATTTGAATTGTTACAATTAACATTTAAATTTTATCGTATTTTATATCGAAAGAATTTTCTTAAAAAATTTTAATTTCACATCAACTATCCTTCACTAATTAACATTAGTTCATAATTAGTATAATAATCCAAATATATAATATAGTATTGTGTTGAATTTTGCAAATTTCTATTAAAACAAAAAATTAAATCTATTTTCTTACTCTCTATTTTCTAGAGATCCCCAGAAATGGAACTAGACTCGCCTCAATGTTTTCACAATTACTAAAAATTAATAATAAACTCATTAGTACCAATATTGTTTTAATAGTTTTGCAAATTTCTCCATCACAAGAGAAAATTAAACCCACTTTTTCTATTCTCCCAATTTTCTAGGAATCCCTAAAAAAAAGAAACTGTTTAACCAAATAACCAAATACTTTCATAATTACTAAAAATTACTAGAAATTAAGACAAACTGAATCATTTATAATTCATTATTTACGTCCAACTCTATCACGAGAAAAAAATAATTACCATTCAAGCCGTTGAAAAGGATTAATCGCTCGATGAAATTTGTCATTTGAACTTATCTGTTGACGCGTCTTTTATTTATGAGCGGCTATTAACCGTTCTCCCCTATGCCATATGTTTTACGAACATAACCTAATCTCGCAACATGATCGCGAAGTTTCATTCATCGTAAACAGGTTGACCTAGCATAATACCTCTCGAAACGAATAGGGGAGCGAACTTGTCGCTTCCGCTCCAATAACGAGCGTCCCCCTAATCACCGCTAACAGCCTACAATTTTTCACTTCGTTCAAAACTCCCACCATCCGATGGCGAACACGCGATGGCGCGTATCTTGAGCTCGTTAACTTTACACCGACTCACTTTTAAGGATTTTGAAATACCAATCAATGCTATTTTTATACCAAAGGTTTGAATCTATTGCACAAATTTGTTCGTTGTGCATTATTTTAATTTTTACTATAAATTATAATTTTTTTTGAGATTTTATTTAAAAATTTTAAATAATCGATTTTTAATGATTTGATTAATGAAAAATTTGATTTCTTTCTAAAATAATGATAATTTTATTTTTAAATAAGAATTTAACAATAATCTAATGTATGGTAGATTGATTCGATGATGAAGCTTTGTTAAATTTGAAAAATTTAATTTTGACTACTTTGATTTTCATTGATAAAGATTAAATTGATAAGATTAGCAATTCCTAAAAATCATCAAATATGAATATAGAATTAAATATTAATCAAAATTCTACAAAAAAGAATTAAGAAGAATAGAAATATAGATAAAATTGGAAAGAGGGGAAAAAACTTTCGGCTCAAATTAATCACAATGGCTATTCGAATCATTAAGTTTCGTTACTTCATCGAGAACTTTCGAGAAATTGAAAAAGTATCAACGCTTAACTTCATCAACCATTCCATTATAGATCTCAGAAGAGATCAAGGGTCCGCAGACTCATCATAAAATCGAGTCTCCTCGCTTTTTCTTCGTCTCGAGGCCACGACCCGCTTCGAAAACAATTCAACTTGATCCCACTGTAAAACTTTTCCATACTAGCTCTCTCCAGACTTCTGTCTCGAGTCTCGAACGCTTCGAGATTTATCACTGATCCAACATTTATCATCGAACTTCCGCGAATAAATTTATAGGTTTATCTCATCGTGTCAAATTCAAACGAATAAATTTGGCTAATTAAAATTTTTGCATCGACTCGTGTCATTATTTCAAAGGAATAAATGGAACATTCAAATTTTAATTGTTCGATACGATATAGTTTAAATAACGAAAAATTATATTTCAATTTTTCCAAAATGCTGAAACAATAATTATATCAATTAAAATAAAAAATCGATAATTCATTTCTAAATATATACTTATAAAATACACATTTTTCAGAATATTTAAAATAAATATATAAATATCGTAAAATAAATTAATAATATCGTAAAAATTTCCAATATTTATCTTTCAATATTTCCCTATATTGATGTATCTTTAAAATTTCCATCATTATAATGGGAATGGTACGAAGGAGATTCGAGGAGGGAATAATAAAGCATGAAACGGTACGATGAAGTTTACCACTTTGATAGCCGCAAACCACCGAAACTCAGCCAGCTGTAATCAGTATTCCGGTTAAGCGACGCCACTTACAACGTATCACGAGCCATCCAATTATTACAAGGATAATGATCACGATCCCCCTTTATCCTCGAAACGTCGTGACGTACGTAGGAATCGGAGGTGGAATTTATATCCAATCTCCCATATAATATCTCCATAGAGCGATAGAGGCGCGTTACAGCGATCACCGCAGAGGGATGGAGCAAGTTTCCAGCAAGAAGATTGTACTTCAATCTATGGTTGCAATTTTTCTGTGTTATTCGTCCGACTGATTGAATCATCGTGGCCGATGAAAGCATGGATGGAACAGCTTAACACGCTGCGTGGTTGCTCGCGATAATGGCTCTTCCATAGGGGGTGGCGAGAATGTGGCGAGAAGGAGGGAAGCTCGCTCGAGGGTGTGAGAGATTTTACGAGGATCGAATTGGACGTCCATACGTGATTTTTTGAGATTTGAAATTGGGCTTTTGAGTATATTATATTATACTCGTGATATATTTTTAGGAAAAATTTTAAAAAAGAAAACGAATAGATGGAAGACTCAAAATCAGAGATAATAGAAAAGAGACGAGGAATCGAAAATTTGATTTATAATTATTTAATTATACCATATATTTTTATATTCAATTTATATGGATCGAGAAATATTGGTTCTGAAAATTTGTTTCTGAAAATAATTTGCTTTTAAATTATAAAAGTTAAATATTACATTTGAAGATCACATGGGCAGAACATGGAAAATCCATTTCTATTGATTTCCTAATATTGACGTTACTTACGGCTAAGGGATGATATTTTTATATAACAGAATTGAAAGGAAAAATAATTTTTATTTAATATATAATCTCAATAATGTCCAATCGATTGACGACAAATATTGAATTTTAAAATTCTTGAAAAAGATTACACATATAATATAATTTTTTAAATAATTCCAAAATTTTAAAAATAGAAATGTACACATTTATCTTCGAATACATTAATAAGAAGGTAATAAAAATACGATTCCAGAAAGAATGTGTTGTGCACTTATTTTTAAAAACTTTCGCACAAACGAAGTCAATCAAGCAAACTAACTGGTAATAAATTAATTCTCCCGGCATAAAGGACAGGTATCGAGATTAGAAGACGAAGTTCAGTACGAAATCGACCTCGCCTTCTAATTATAGCTCCTAACTAATTGCACGATCCGTTACAGAATATTACCTGCAAGATACGACTTTCCAATAACGTGCACGGAATTTGAAACTTGTTCTTCGTACCATCAATCGTCCTCAGCTTCCATTGAAAACTTATTTAATTATGCTCGATAGATAACTTTTAGTTTTTACTATTTATCTGTGAATAATAAAACTAATAATAATAAATATCTCCAATTAATATGCGAAGAAAATATTACGTAAAATACGTGAACAATAATATCCATGTAAACAAGTACAGTTTGCAGAATATATCATATATAAATGTTAATGCATAAGTTGCATTATAGAATATTATAATAATTTTTTAAAAATTTTCTGCCATTATTCGAAATGATTAAAATAAAAGCAGAAAAATAATGTTGAATTATTACGTTACCATACATGTCTCCCGTGCACCAAAATTTTACATGTTCAATAATTGTCACTTTTTATTATGAACATTTATCACATATCTCTTAATTACACAGTTGACATTTAATATATTATTCGATACGTGATATACATCTACATTATTTATAAATACCGTTCAAAATTGTAATTTTTTAATTATAACAAATATGTAATACCAAAAAAAAAAATAGATATTTGCATAAAAATTTTTATCTCTTCAACGGACATACAAAACAGGGATGATTCTTTTTATTTTTCGAGCTCGAATGACGCTCAATTTTTTTTCATGCGATTATCAAATCGATTCGGGAAATATACGTATCCCGAATATTTATCGACTTTTTATTAAAAGATATTTACGGTTCTCTCGTGGAAAACCACACTCGAACGATGAAAAAAAAAAAAACTATTACTTGTGAATGGAAATCGAGTTTAGCTACGGCGAAAGGATATCTATATTAAAATTCTATCCGATCGTGATTTTATTTTGAGTTGAAGAGAATGGGGAAAAAAAAAAAAAAAAAAAGGATCGAAACGCAAACACGCGTTCAAATTATGAAATTTTTAGAGGAATCTCGTGTAATTCGTCGGTAAATGTCACAGCGAATCTTTTTTATGAATGCGATATTGGAATTAACGATGATAAAAATAAGATTGAAAAAAAAAAAAGATCGGAAATAAATTCGCGCGCGTTATATAAATTTTAAATCGAACACTTTTCGAAATAATATTTTCTATTCGCGCATGTAAGCTGATTAATTTGTGCAAGATAAAGAGAGTTGAACTAAATAATTCCAACGTGATATAATATGATCAAAGATGCGTTTCGATTCGATTTCGATACGAATAACATTTTCTTTGAAATTTAAATTTGATTCTGTCCTCTTGTAGATTTATATTGCAGGTCGCGTTAAAGGGGAGGGAAAAAAAAAATCTATAAAGCACATGTAATGAAAACGTTATAAATTCTCGTTATGATTAAATCTGAATAATCACGGTATTTCATGATTACACGGCATAAAGTTAAAATCTTGAAAAAGAAAAGAAAAAAATAATGTATAACCGATTGATCAAAACAAATTTATCGTGCTTTAAGAAAAAATTGCAAATTTCGAAGATTCTTTGAACTTCGGATCGATTAATTCTAATAAAGTTAGATTTTCTCTGATAAATTTTCTCGTTTCACCGCTTCTATCTTTTTTTTTTTTTCTTTTTTTTTCTTATCTTATCTAAGAACAAAAAATCCAAACCGAAGGAACCTCATTACCCCTGAAGTTTTACACCTCTCGGCTCATTACCTCTAATAATTCAAATTGACATCGTTGATGAGGGTCTAAGCGGGTAGAAAATCAAAGCCAATTCAATTTGCTCTTACATTAAAAAAAGAATGAAAAAGAGAAAAAGAAAGAGAGAGAAAATCAGGCCGGAAGTACACGAGTAAGGGACAGGACGCGCGCAATCTGCAAGAAGTTAATAAAGAAAGAATCCTCCGTCACTGAAACCTCTTAACGAACTTCTTTCCACTTTGTATCCGGCTGCGTTAAACCACCTATCATGGTCGCTGATTTTCACGAGTAAGTTTAATCAACTATTGCATCAATTTTTTCCAAGATTTAATTTGTACGTAATCATACGATATCCATCGATCAAAATTTATTCGTGACGAGAATTTATAATATTTTTAATATCAATATTACGTACGATTAATAATAATGAATCTTTTCTTCGTCGAATTTGTCCATTTGAGAAATTCTCAAAGAATCTCCTCCGTTTGACTTTTGACCAATGCAATTTTGGTCAAGTGATTTCCAGTATTTCAAAATACGTAAAACGGGAGAAATAGTGCGAACAGGAAGAACATCGTTTACTTTGATCAATCGATGAAAAGGGGCTCTTTGTGTAAAAAGGGTGGTCAAGAGAAGGGTGATTGCGGGACACAGGAAACTTTTAAAGGCAATAAATTGAGCTTTTAGCTTGAGGGAGGGAATATTAAGGGTGACATTATGGAGTGTTTATATTTTGTGAGTACGTGGGGGAGAAAATCGAATATAAATAAACGAGAAATGATAAAGGGGAAGTGTGAGACAAATAAAAGGTTTATAGATCTAACAGTAAAAAAAATTCAAGAACATCCAGATAGGTATTCCAAAAATTACTGCAATAAAGTTTTCTAAAAAAAAAAAAATTTGTTATTGACAATACAGTAACACTTATATATATTATACAAATATTAATTTAAATTATTAAATCAATTTCGAGTTTTATAGAAATTTATGTATTTTCATCATATTGCATTAAATTTCATTTGCCTGTATATTATGTATATTTAAATTAATAGATTTAATAACATGATTATACGTACCCATTTATTTTCATCACACCCCTTTAACTATAATCATTTAAAACGTATTCATTATGCATATTGATAGGTTTAACGTTAAATTTTCCACGTTTGTCCCTAACGATAGAAATTTCGCATTGCAATTATGCGAACTGGTCGATTCTGAACGGAATATCACGTCCAAGAGAATTAATTGTCAAACCCTATCGGCCACTTAACACGCCAGTTTAATTCGACTTCCTGGAAACAGTCTTTCCTATCGAGATCGGCAGCCCTCCAATTCGTCTCGAAATGGAGGTATTTTAGAGGCTCCTTTGTACGTTTATCGCGAAATAATTAAGCCGATCAGGCCTACCCCTAAATTGAACGTCTGCTATAAAACGGTCAGAACAACGAGCTCGCTCCAAATTTAATCTCGAATTGATTATTACGCGTGGGGGAACGGGAACGATTAAATAGAGTAAAGATTCGTGCAGTATTTTCTAAAGATAAAATATCCTCTGAACGGGATCGAATAATCGTTTCAAATTTTCAATAATTTTTTAAAATATTTGTATAATAATTGACTTGTTCATAAATGTAAAATTTTCTAATCGAAATATTTCTACTTAAATATATCTCTACTTCAAAAAATTTCTGTATCTACAATATTGATCCGCAATTATCTTTTGTTTCCTATATAAAACAAAAATAAATTATATAAACTATTTATATATCTAAATTTCTTACACTTTTAATACTCACGATATTTTCACTGCTTTCCAGAAGCATTTATCTCTCCAAAATTTTAAAATACATCATATACCAAAATATTTCCAACATTTCATAAATCCACGATATCGAATATCCATAATAACTACACGTCCTTTCTCGTGGAGAGCAAAAATCGAGTTGAAAATCCTCGACTAAAATATAAAACCCCTTCTAAGCTACTCTCGACTCTATCTTCCAACTTGCGCTTCTTTGAAACGCGTGCCATCGCCACGATCCGAAACCGGAAGACGGCGTGCCCGGAGTGGCTCTAACCCGTTTCTTGGAAGGCTCCACGATTCGAACAGGGGAAAATCTTCTTCCACGAGAGGTTTCCTTCCGCGTTCGAGTTCCGGGCGTTCCTTCACGGTAATTTCGCGTGAGGAGAGGGGGAGGGGTGGCGCGAAAGTTCGAAAGCGGGGCGTCCTCCGCAATAAAACGCTTTGCATCGGTCTCTCCTCTCCTCTTCGGGGGGAAATCTCATCTCTGGCCGCTTGGTTTCCCGAGGAATTCCTATCCTCTTGACGATGAAAGAAACGGGCGAATGAAAAATGAGCGGACTCTTCGTGAGCGGAAGAAGTCCTAGGAAAACATAGGGGGAGGGGGCGTTTCTGATACTTGGAAAAAGATGGTCGACGCGAAACGCGATCGCCTCGTGGAAACAGCTTTGAAACTAATTTACGTCGTATCCGTGAAAAAAGATCTGGAAAGAAGAAGCAAGCGCGATAAAGGAAAAATTGGAAATTTTGTAAAAAATCGATGGGAAATCGATTAAGAGAATAATTATGAGAAATGTTAGGGTTTGTGTGCAGTTTCGAGAGTGTTTTATACACGAGTGTGGTATCCACGCAAAAGATAAAACTCTCGATGATAAATTTTTAAGAGTCGAGAGTTATTTTTCGCGTTGAGATCACTTGTTTGAAAGTAAGTTTCAATTAACTATCAAAAAATAACTTTCGAGATCAATTCGAGAGAATTTTATTCTGAAATAAATGTGTTATTCACGTTTAATACGTGGAAAATTTTTAAAAATTTTTATTGTATAAACAATTACGAAAGATCATAATATTTGGTATTTCATAAAGAATTATGCATCATTGGAAAAGGATAATTCGATATCAAGTTTTGATATGATAATCTATCGTTTATCATTTTTATCGTTTAAACGAATAATAGAAAAAAACGAGAAAGAAATTTTATTAGGACACGCTGTATATCACGTTCATTATACGATGTTTTAAAACGTTCTTTAAAAGTTAACATTGACTCGAAATTGGATATCTGTCTCACAGTTGGCACACAAGTATCTCACGTATATCTGCCGACTTCATGGATTTTTGAAATATCTGTATTAAAAGGAGTCTCGACGTATTAAGCAGTGCTATGTTCTATTTGCTCTGACCATGCTAGATTTACGATGGATTTGCTTGAAAATTTCCCTTCATCTACGAAAAATCGTGAATCTTTGCGAAATCTTCACTTTTGCTACGGAACATTAACTACATCTCTAAAATCTCGGTAAAATTTCGCTTGAATTTTCTTTGACCGTCTAGAATCTATAATATAATAATTTTATTTAGGAATCGAACAAAATTTGTTCAAATAGATTTTTCATTTCCAAAATGGAATAAAATCATTTTCATATATAAGTATAAATATAAATATTTAATATATACATGCTCAAATTTTAATAACAATTAGCTTAAATATCATACAAATAAAAAAGAAATAAATCAAGAATTAAAATTTAAAGAGATCAAAAGTTCTTTTCTTTTTTTACTACTATAATAAATAAAGTGTTAAAATAAAGAAATTATTTTGTATAAAATCGTAGAAGAAATATTGAAAAAGAAGATATTGATAAAATCCCTCTGAGGCAGCGAATAATATTTTTATCTACGAAACAAGGGGCTTAGGTTCGATGCCGAAGTGGATTCGTATGAATGTTTCCTCCGTTTTATGCGTTTGATGCTTGTGCATCACCAGAGTTTGAATTATACAAAACAAAAGTAGAGAAAACTTTGAGATACCATTGAAGTCTTGGTAGCGCAGTGGATAGCGTTCCAATCTACCACCAAATTGATCTGGGTTCGATTCTCGATATAAAACCTTTTCTGATTTTCTTCTCGTTTTTATGTGTTTTATTCTTTCTTCGCAACACGTAAAGTCACTTTTTCGATAAGAAATAGATAAGTTCATGTAAAAGGAAAATTTACAGAAAATGAAAATTATTTTTCCAAGTTTTCTGCACAATTTATTCAAAAGAATTATAATTCAGTAGAAAATTTACTTTACATCTACATTACAGATATTTTTAAATGTCAATTTATGAAATTCACGGAATTTCATGATAAAAAATTATCAGAAAAACTCGGAAAATTTATTATTCTACATCTTGTTTTCATAATGATATTTCATAGAATATCACATATATGCATGATACTAGTAGTAGGAATTTTCCTCTTCATAAATATTAGAATAACACATTTCAAATACACAAAAGTTCATTCCTCCATTGTAAATAGATAAAAGTAGACACATACGGAAAAATAAAAAAGAACAGCAATAGGAAATCTCTCTCATAGTTGGGAAATATAGTATAGATTCCCTCGGATGATGAAACGAAAAGTAGAGAGAAAAAAAAGAAAAAAGAAAATCTCTCTCCAATCTCGAGGGATTCTCTCCAATTCTACTACTTTCTCCGTGAATTTGACGTTTATATCGTGAGAATCGGAGAAGTGTCTTTCCATGGAGATTGAAGAGAAAAAGAGAAAAGCGAAATTCACGCGGCGAATAATGGCGAAAGTACAATCACGAAAGTTTCTCACCGGTGATAACACTTTGCTTTCGCAGTGATAAGTCAGATATTCAAAAATCCCTAGAAGGGGAAATTCTCTCGAAATCTTGCTTTCTTGGTTTTTCATGAAACTTCCTAATAACACGTCGTTTCAACATAGCTGATAAAGCTGATAAAGTTTCTATACGAAAGAGAGAATCGTTAGAAGTTTAGCGAGGACACAGCAGCAGTTGTATCAAACGACGAGAGAAATTGAAGAGAGTTTGTGTCAACCATTAACTTTAAGTTTCTTCTTCTTCGACGTCTGTTTAATCTCGATACAACATAATCGAACAATGATAAATTTCGAGAGCTTGTTTGCGATAAATGGCGAACCAGAGTTAAGACAGAAAATACAAACTAATTCTCAACTAAGAAAGTTTCGGGCTACGAAATTAATTCTTAATAAGCTCGTTTCTTGCTCCTCCGTATCTCGATATTTTTATTTTTATATTTTATAACGTCCAATAAATCACTTTTCTCCATTTCCTTTTTAACCCATAACCCTTGCCCATCCCCAGTCATAAATTAAAATTCGTTCGAAATTAGAGTCGGTAGATAATAATTCATTCAAATTTCCATCCATCGATATTCGTTCGTTCCAACTTTTCGCAATGTACTTTCCCCTCTTCCCTATCGCGCGCAAACAAACTCCATCGTGGAACGAGAAAGCCAGCAAAGCGTGGAATTCGTTATTTACGAGCTCGCATGGCACAGAAAATTTCACAGAGCCGTGGCTTTTCTCCGGTATCCGATGATTAACTAACCCTCGAGTTTCGAATTCCAAAAGGAGGCCCAACTGGAATCTCCATCCGCCTAATCACTCCTCCGCGCGATCTTTTATTTCATCCTCTCTCACCAGTGATAGAAGGCAACGAGATTTGAATTGTCGCAACAACTTTGTCATCTTTGTGTCTGGTTCTCGCAATTACTGAAGAGACACGAGCTAACGATAAGGAAAAGGCGAGGGCAGAGACAAGACGCGTGGAAATAAGAGTGTAACGGTGTCCTCTCGCGAACAAGGGTTCGCTGTGCAAGGGTTGGTCGAGTGATACTCGACTAAATGGCGAGCCACCTACCTACCGAACGTTTGTTTACTTGGACGATGTGTTTTCGTCACTCCACTCCGGATGAGTTTCGCGAATGTGTTTTTCCTCCAGTTTCGAATCCAGTGACCACTCTAGAGACACACTTCTAAAGGGACAGATATATTGGAAGATTGTACAATGAACTGGAGCGAGAAAGTTTTAATGGAAGGATAAGTTTTCACGGGAGTTTTCGATAAGAAGCATACGTGCGCGATCTCTTGATGGAGTTTTCAGTTGGATCTAAGAGTAAGAGAGAGAGAGAGAGAGAAAGAGAGCAAGAGTTCGAGAATAGGATAAGAAATAGAGAAAAGGGTGGAAAAAAGGATGGAAAGTTTTTTTCCACCAACGAATGACGAGACAACGATGGAAAAGTGGACTGTTCGGCGTGCAACAATGAAAATTACAGATAGGGGTAACGGGATGAAATTATAGGGGTTGAAGTTACAAGGGGACGCGACCAAGTTAGAGGATCCAGAGAAGAAACGAGAAACAAAAACGGTGGAAGTCGACGAGGCCTGTCGAAACGAGGAAAAGTTCCACCTCGATGGAATCCTTGGAACTCGTACAACTTTACCCATGACGATCGTTCTTGTCCAGCGAAAGTTTCCAGTTTTCTGGAACGGTCGCGTGATCCATACACGAAACTTGCTTGTACGTTAATCGCTTTAGGGCTTCGTTCTCTGCATCGACGATATTTATTATATTTTTCTATGTTTCATTGAGATTTTTAATTGTATATTGTACTCAGAAAAAATTCTGTTGTACTTTTATTGTTCATGTTCCATCTCGAAACTTCTGTATTTAACTGATTGATATACATATATGGCTAGAGAGATATTTCTAGGAAATTCTGAGAATTGTGAATAATGCGAACGCGTATACAAATACGAGATCCTAGAATCGACTGTTGAAACAAACTTACTGAATATTGATATATAGTTTCTGAGAGCTATGGGTAACGCAATCCAATTACTCCAGCACAATTACTATTACAAAAGTTACTTTAGCGTGTACGTCCAGTAAAATAACACGTCATTGATTAATCAACTCTCCATCACGAGATATTTCCAAAATTCACATACGAACAACGTATTGTAGGAATAAAAATAAATATTCTACCTTTATCTTCCACTTTCAAAAAACACTGAAAAAAAAAAAAAAACTCTCATTCCCAATCGTCGGGAAAAAACGAGAAAAATTAGAAAATTAGAAAACACAATCTAAACAGAGAGCTCGCTTAGACGCAAACAACACCCGGATGGATCCATTTGAATCCATTTTCCCCGACCATCGTTTCCATCAACCTAACACGGATCAAGTCTTAACGTATCGGCCGAGCGATCTCGGGATCTCGCTCTCGAGCGAAAAACTGTTTAAATCGAGGGAGAGCCAGGTGCAATTAATCAGCCGATGCGGATGACGGATTGCGCGATGTCATGGACGTCGACCTGTTTAAGCTGGCGAGCATCCGGACACGCGAGCCTCGTTTCACGTCCGAGCCACACTCGATAAACGAGAATTGCGTTGGAACTGGTGCGGACCATGAATCGCGATCGAGCACGAAATTTCGTTTTCGAGGGCGAAGGAGGGGGGGGAAAAAAAGAAAGAAAGAAAAAGCTATAGGAATGAAAGAAGGAGAGAAGGGAGAATAGAGGGTGGATGGAAGGGGTAGGTTGGTGGAATAGAAGAGGGATCCAGGGGGGAGTGTTGGGCTCGCTGTTTCGACCGCGAATGTTCGCGCGTGCAAATAAAACACGTTCTGATGGATCGTGTTCGGCCAAGTTAATTCTTTTCGTCTCTCTTTTTTTTTTTTTTTTTTTTGGTTTTTTGGTTTTTCATCTCGATCGGT
>NW_006263454.1:381509-382947 GCF_000469605.1 Apis dorsata
AAAAATTTCTACGATTGGATTTGGTTCCATTTAAACTCGACGATTTTTTTATTCCTGTTCCAGAAATTGTATCGGAGGAAGATGATTGAGTGGTGTGTAATTCGTTTTTTTTCTTTTTTTTTTTTTCTTTTGAATTTAATTCGAGAACGATGAGAATTTTTGGATGTGTAAGAGTTTTAAAACATTGTCGATGTTATTTTAAGATTCATCGCGAAAGATAATAATGAATTTCTTTCTTTCTTCCTTCTTTGGATGGATGGAAGATAAATTGAATACGAGGTAAATGTCATTTACGTTCCTTTTTTTCTTTCTCGAAATAAAAAATTGTAAAAATAGAAAGACGAGGGAGAATGTCGCGAAACGGATTGAAACCGGTGACACATGGTTTCTTTCAAAAAAGTTTTAGGAGGTCTCTTCGAGCATGTTGCTTTGTAACTTTTTGATTTTAATTGAATAAACCGTGAACGCAAATAGGGACGAAGTTCGTCGACCGTTTCCCAAACTTTGTCCAAACGACGACGAAACTGTAACAAGCAAATATACGACACGTCGGTGTCTAGCGTTGGAACAAACAACTTTCCACGTTGAATATTCCTTAACTTCAAACCACAAATTTTTCATCCGCCAGTTTTATTTCCGCTTTGTTCAAACGTTTCATTTTTTTCCCCTCTTTTTACGCATATTTTCAGTTTCGGAGAAACTTAATTTAAACATCGAATATTTACATACTCGCATATTTTGTAAATATTGATAATGTAAAAGGAATGTTGTAATAAATCTGTAAATAATAGAAACGTAATAATCATTAATATCGATAATCAAGTAGTATAGATCAATAATAATTATCAAAATTATTAAAAATATAATTATTATGACTTCTATTATTATTATTTGTTATGTAGATAATAATAATAAAAATATAACACATATACTATAAATTTCACCAATTCTTCTATTTACACGTCCAAATTCAAATATTTTACCTTACATCTTCCTTAAATCGCAATCTCATCCACAATCAAAGAATTTCCATAATTTATCGTACTCTTCGTTTCTTCAAATCTGTCCCACCATTCACACCATTGATCTGATACAAGTGAGAACCGCGTATCTGGAATGGAGAAGGAACGAGAGAGGTGCACAGGGTCAAACGCGGGTTCTTTCAGAGGCAGGATGCAGTTGGAACGAGGACACGGGATCACGAGGGCAAACTCGTGGTGCATTAGCTCGTCCCGACAGATAGAAATCTCGTTTCGCCATGGTAGTCGATGCCCTGCCTCCGAATTGCTACTCCACCGTCGAGGATTGCCTTCAAATTGAAGCGTCAGATGGCAGGAAGAGGGATGGCGGTCACGTATATCCATCTCCCTCTTCGATTCTCCAACACGATTCGTTTCGTTCCGCTTCCAATCTCCAATGTCTCGCGGCCTCCGCGATT
>NW_006263454.1:383133-416014 GCF_000469605.1 Apis dorsata
TCGAAACGCTCCTTTTAGAGAAGAAGAAGAAGAAGAAGAAGAAGAAGAAGCTTTTTCCCTCGGCATCTATACTTTGTATTCCTCTTCCTCTTCCGTTTTTCCGTTTCGTTTTATCTTTTATTCAAAGGACGAATAGAGGCCGGAGTAAAATGCGTTTGAATTAATTTTGAAATTCTCTTTGCGGGATTACGACTGTTTCCCCTGTATGGAAATTTTTGCACAATATATATATATATAACGTATCAAAATTGGATTTTTCACTTCTCGAAGGAATATTCCAAATAAAGAAAAAAGTAACTTCGTTAACATATAATTAAATTGATACCGTCGATAATCATTCTTAAATTATACATTCATTCAATGTATTTTTACTTTTCTTCAAATATTAATAATAAAAATTTCTTTTAAATCGTCAAGTACAATCCAAACGATACACTTAAACTACTTTTCCTTGAAATAACGAATACGTCTCTACTAAAAGTTGTCTCTTAAAGTATACAACCATCTTCGACGCTTTTTTCCACGCGGTATTATATCGCGTGACAACGTCATATACATTCGAGAAAAACCGAGCCACGCTTCCTCGACATTGGCCAAGAGCCAAAGAGTCTCGGAGAGGCGCGAAGGCGTCACTCTCTTCCGCGCTCCTTAAATCAAAATCTCCATAAAACGGAGGGAGCGTTCGACGATCGATCCTCTCTCCGGTTTTATGTGGCCGAAAATTTACGGAACCAATGTAATCGGGGACGAACGCCGCCGTTTCGACATTTAATTAACGCGAGCTTGGAAACGCCCCTCGAAATTCACACGAGGGAAACACGAAGGCGCCGCGCGCCAAAAGTTATTGCGACCACATTCGTTTTTGATTACACGAAACTGGTTCCCTTTTCGGGGAACGTGACACGGACGAACGCATTACGGATCCAGGAATTATTGCGATAAAGTTGGGTGAAGTGAATCGTTGTAAGGCGAGAGGAAATTCAAAGTGGCGGTAATGAGAAATTGTTCAATTTGTTAAATTAAAATATATATTATATATATATCGTATAAATCGGTTCGATTCGATTTAAACACAATGATCTGTGTTTTTGATCGTAATTAATTCATTCTGTTTCGTCTGACGATGACTGTCTTGTTCCGTTTATGTTTCGATTATAATCGGTCTGTTTTACTTGTCTGACAATTGTTAGCTCTTGTACTACTACTTGTTTAACTTGAACAACTATTGTATATCTAAACTACTTGTCTTGCTAAGAATAATTATAACCGTTAACCTGTCTATATATAGTAGTAGTATAAAGTGGTTATACTACTTGCAATTAGACATAAATATACTTCTTTATAATATTAATAAATATTTTGCAATTTCGAAAAAGATAATATTCAATATTATAGATCGAGAAAATATTTAACAGGGATGAATTTTAAATATTTAAAAGAATTGATCAGAAAGTAAATTTAAACAGTTTATAAAAAAAAACACTTCGTTAATTAAAAAAATTTTTTTAATAAAACCTATTGGACGAAGTATTCGCATAAATTCAAATAAGCAGAGATGGTTCGGTGAATACGAAAGTTTGTAGAAGTTCGTTTTTATGTGTTATCCACTCAAAAAAAAAGAAGAAAAGAAAAGAAAAGAAAAGATAATGATGATAACTATGTCGTGGCAGTATGGATCACTCGAGTTTTTGCTCCGTTTTGCGGCAAAATATCTCACGGTTGTACCACTTCTTGAATGCCGGATTTTATTACGTCAGCCAGCCGTTGATGAGCTTTCCATGTTCATTCCGACATTACATTTTAAAAATTCCAATACAATTTTACGACCGATTCGACTCGTGCTCCGTTAAAATTGCTGATTAACAGCGCGGTTTCCAACTGTGTTTCGAGATTTTCAAAGATTCCGATTGAATTCAATATCTCGTTAGGAGAAAAATAATTTTTTCATTATCTTTTTTTTTTTTCGAGGGAGAAAATACCGCGAATTTTTCCCCGAATTGATTTGAGTTTTGAATTCCTTCTCGTTTATTTCAGAATTCCATATCTTGTTAAAGAACATGGAGAGAAAAAATTTGTTCTTTTTGTTATATATATAGAAAATAGCGGGAATTTTTTTTCTCTCTTTCTCTCTCTTTTTCTCTTCTTGCTGCTACTTTGATTTGCGTTTCGAATTTTTCCCATATTCTACTTGTATTGTATGTACATTTCACATAGTTAAAGAATATGAGACAACGATGTTTTCCCATTTTCTATTAAACAACAAACTACCATAAATTTTTTCCATCCATTAATTTATATTTTTTTCCATGCATTTTTTTTCAAATTCCATATCTCATTAAAATACACTCATAAAGATAATTTAAAACATTTCGAAATTTTTTACTCTTGTCGTTAATATTAATTATCACCATAATTCCACAATATATAAATGCAATAAAAATAAAATCTCGTTCAGCTGCGAGAAATATAGGAATCACATCCAACCAATCGAAATAAAAGAAACCATATGTGGCGTGTACGAATTCTCCCGAATCGAATCGAGCGCTCGGGGAGGTTATTCGAGGGAAACCGTCGACAAAGAAGGAAACCAGCGTATCGGCGGAAAAATAAGGAAACAAAGGATTCCTATAATCAATCGCAGTCCCGTGGAAAAATGGATGGAAAGTAAAACGGGAGAAAAGGGGGGAAAAAAAAGACGAAAGAAAAGGGAAACACGGTTCCTCTATTTCAACGTCTTGGAACTTGAGGTAAAAAGTGACGTTCGGATGCGTAGCCACTTTGTATGCAAACAAAGGCCAAGGGAAATGGAATCGGTGGTGGAATGTAAGGGTTAAGGAAGATGGATACCTTTGATGGGATGTTGCCACGAGGAATCTTGTATCGCGGAGAGAGAAAAATAATGGAATGTTCTCGTCGAAAAAAATGTACGATGCGTAATCGATGAATGGAAAAACATGACACGATAATGGAACCGCGCCGATTTTTCCACGGCTTCGTTTTCTTGCCTCCCTCTTTCGTACATGGTTTTATTCGTGCTCGAAGGAAAATTCGTGTTCTCGATTTCGTGTCGTCTCGAGACTTTTATAAAATGTCGCTTTCCAATCTCGGCTATTCATCTTTCAGATCATGTCGTTTGTTAGATGTTTAAATTCCACGGTTACGTCGAGTCGAAATATTATTTCCATATATTTCTATATGCTCGGTTACATTGGCACGACTACTTTTATTAGTTCGATCGGTGTCGAATATTTATGGCCATGGTGTATTCATATTCATATCGATGCTCGAAATATTTATATTTTCGATTATGTCGATTTGGAACGTTTAATATTTTTGCTTGAATTGATTTGAAAATTTCGTATTCTCGATCGTATCGAAACAATTAGCTCATGATCGTGTATGCTTGAGCAAAAATTGATTCTTTTATTAAAAATTATTATTGGTTTTGATGATACAATTATTGCATGAAGATTTTCTTGACTGATTGTACGTAAAAAATCTTTTCGATCAAACATTGACGTGAACCTCAAATATCAGATGCATCAAGAAGATCATGACGCAAATGGTCAATGAATTTCCTTTCTCTTTGAATTCTCTTTCTCATCAAGGACTCAATTCGTCTTTGCACCCGTAATTTATGGTGAAGTGATTCTTTCTATCATAAGGATTGCTGAATTCAAAGAAGTCCCAAGTGTGCATGCAATTAATTGTAAAATTAATTGGAAATTCGCATAATTATAGCAGATAATTACAAAATGGATATAATGCGAATGTTTCATGAAAACAACAAATTTTCTTTCCATGTTACATTACATGTTAAATTTGAATTCCTATAACGAACAAAGTATACTATAATAAATTTAATAACATATAAAAAAAATAGTATAATAAAGAAAAATGACGAATAGAAAAAATTAGAAATATTATTCAATCGATGGGATAATTTAGAAAGCTTCTTTTAAAGGAGTGTTTGCTTTGAAAATTCGAAGGAATTCGGATTCGATGTTTCGTGGATTGACCAGATTCAGATGGATTTTTTCGGAGCAGAATTTTCATGAGAAATTTCATTTACGAGATTCTCGGTTTTTCTGAAACCAACAGAGAAAGGACCGGCTGTTTATCATGTTCCTCGTAATTTTATTTCAATAAAAAAATTGAAACATGTTTTACGCTGTGACTCCTGGCACTTTAAAGCACCCCACCTTTTTTCCACTCCGGATGTTAAATTTTTTATTGCTTCTGAGATAATATTTGCTTTTTACGATCGTGTATCCTATTAAAATACGAAAAATTAGAAAGTGGAATTGTATGGAAACGATTGTAATGATATAACAAGGTTGTAAAATCCATCTGATTTTCAAAAAACGAAACAACACAGACTTTTGAGATACGTGATGTTGAATAAAAATACAAAGTTTGTTATATTTTTTTTTATACAATGAAAAATAATAAATTATACTTACAAAATTTTTAATTATCGAATCAGAAGTTTTTGTAATTTGAGTTATTACTTCAGATTTTTATTCTTTTTTTCTTTTTAATTATTAATGATATTCAGATGCATCTGCCAAAATTAACGTTGACTTTTATTGAGATAAATACATTTTTATCGCAATTTACATGTTACATATTACCGGTCATTTTAACGTTAACCCCCGCAAGAAGCGTACAGCTATAGGTGCTTTAATTTAATGTTTTAATTTAATGTCCTTATTTATGACTGCGTTATATCATCACCGCCAACTGTTCTTCCCCTTAATCATGAAAAATAAAATTTCACATGTCTTTACAATCGAACACCTGACTTTAAAAATACCAAAAGATTACCCTTCGTGTAATAATAATATTATTTAAAATTAAAATTATTCCCTAAATTATCGAAAATCGAAAATTATTTATCGTTTAATAAAATTCTATTTTCCGCACACGTGTAATCAATAAAGGGGAAATTTTTCGAGAAGCAAATCACAAGAGAAGAGGAGCCTCTATCTCGTGATATCTCGCATAATTTTGAACAGATTTTCATCCCCCAACATAATGAAATTTTAATTTATAGTTCAATAAAAATCCTCTCGTTCGATCGTGGATCAAAATCATGGCAGGACCAAGGCTTCCAAATTCCATTGAAAGAAGGGTTTCGAGGGGACCTTCCAATAACCAAAAAAATCTCGATGATTTATCACCATCTCGAATTCTTCGATATACCTGTCGAAGATATTTTACATTATAATATGTTCCACTCGTATCGACCACGAGATATCTCGTAGATCATGCACCCTCGTGTATAATGGCTGGCCTCCAACGCGTTTTTTTTTTTAATTCAAATTTTCGAAAAAAGGTCGTGCGAGGTTGAAAAACTTGCTGTTTTATCTGGGTCGAGAACGATTGTCGGTAGAAAATAGAGAAGAAAAAAGAGAGAGAGAGAGAAATTTTGGAAGCGGAATTACAGTTGAAAAATTGTAGTAAT
The DNA here is from genome assembly GCF_000469605.1 of Apis dorsata. NCBI lineage: Eukaryota > Metazoa > Arthropoda > Insecta > Hymenoptera > Apidae > Apis > Apis dorsata. The sequence continues at coordinate 388,601 of NW_006263454.1, forward strand.
TAGGGGTAGCGTGTGCGTTATTCTTGAAACATCCTCGTCGCTTTGTTTTCGAAGGGAGGATTTAAACAATGAGCAACGCGACGATATTTTCAGGGACCGAATAACATTTCTCGGTGATACTGTGCGCTTTAACGTTGCCACGAAGTATCTCTTCAAAGTTCAAACGCTTTACCTTGAAATATATATCCGACGGTGTGTGTATGCGTATGTGTATGTGTGTAGTGGCACTCGAAAGTATCCAGACAGCTTTTTTTTATTTTTGCTCGGATTTTAATTTTACTTTTTAGTTATTTATGAAATTAAATATAGTGTAATAGTGAAAAATGTGTAAAATATGATATGCGTATACGTGGTAACTGGAAATATGAAAATCATTAATAGTTATCATTAATTTGAAATATGGATAATTTTAATAAGAAATACGTGGAACTTGAATTTGTTAAGCAAAAAAAAAAATTGTTTGCAAAAGTATGGAATTGAATTTTTATCATAAATAAAATTTTGAAGTTGGAGTTTCATTGCCAGTTTAATTTGGAAAATAAAAGCATTTTAACCTGGAAATTCGAAACATTTTGTTAATGCAGGAAAAATATACGTATATGAATATTCAAGAATATGATGTAATTAATTACGAAGTAACACATATAAATGAAAATAAAAATAATTTTATGTCATAGAAAATGTACGCGTGTATTTTTAGCAAATTGATCGATATTTAATTCACGCCAATTTATTTTGCTACCAATGCTACCATTCGTATTGAAAACGAGTTGAAAAACAAACGTGCAATCGCTAATTGGTATTCTTAATTCTCAATCACGTTCTTATCGTACTTTTATTTGAGAAGCTATTCCACTGATTATTCGAAATCATATAAATATTTACATCGATAATTGAACCAGAGTTATTAAAATTTTGAAATACATTGAAAATTTGTATTATATTTCATCGATATTACTACTTCTTATTGAAATAGTTTCCTATTTTTTTATAAAAAAAATACTTGAACAATACTTAATATTGTATAAAAATCTTATAAATAATAATACAAATCTTATATATATATGTCCAAAAAACAATTCAATTATACGAGAAATATCTCTCTATCAAGGATATCTTTCCAGGAAAATTTTATCAATAATTTCCATCGATTTAAGATCTCATTTCCACCAGTCAAACAGGCTCCATTTTTAATTAGCAATGATACAAAGAGGAAGTCCGCTATTACTCCCTCTGAAACTTAAAAAAAAGAAACTTTCCCTTCCCATCAGTTAAAGTCCTCGTGCAGATTCGTCGCCACGATCACCGACTCGTACCACTTTGGAAGAAAATTCTTCACAAAGATAACAATTTCTCCCTAAAATCATAAATGGTGGCGTTAATACGTTTGGAAAACTGGTGCCTGTCCAAATTTTCTCACCGTTAAGGAATTTAACATTCAAGATACTCGGTTGAGATTGTTTAAAATTATCGAAACGTTTAAATCAACGATATATAATCAACCCTCTATTCATCGTTTTCCAGCTTAAATGGCGAATAAATAATTCGTTCGCTGATTTCGCGTTTTGAGAAATCGAGATGAGGAAACGAAAGGAATGGAACGATCCTTGACGATAATAGAATGAGTCTGTATTTTCCGTATCTTTTGTGCGCAATCTAAATAGCGAGGAAATTGTGTCGCTTGAAATGGCGGTGTCTTGTTGCATTTATCGTGAGAAACGAAATATTGTGGGGAGGGGAATTCGTATGAATGTTTATCGCGACCGAAGGAAATCCAGAAATTTCAATTTTCTTGGAATTTTGCATTTTGTTTACTACAATTTACGAGAGTAATATTTTAACTTAATCTACTCTAATCTAACTGCCTTAAACTACTCTTCTCTGACCGTGACTATCTCGTTTAATCTTGATCTATTTTCCTAAGTATTATTGACTTGCACTACTTTTATTTTCACATTACAATACACCAAATATTCTTAATCATAATATTCATAATATTCCGAAGTTAATAATATTTTTTAATTAAAAATTATCAAACCTTTGAAATTTTTGATTTAACGAAATATCTGACGATACGAAAAAAAGGAATAAAGTGAAGAGATAACTTTTACTCGCTCGATACAATGGATAAAAGAACAAATCTGAACACTCGCATACGTTGGTGTATGTGAATCGGGGAGCGATAAAAACAGAACGAGATAACGTGAGAACGGAGCTCGAGAAGGATCGAGAAAAATTAATTCGCGGTTTTCGTGGCGGGGAGGCAAGCAGCGAGCCACGAATAAACAAGCGGAGCCGGTAAGCCGCGAACCGTTTCGTGATAAAAGAAAGAAGAGGGAAATGCGCGGTTTTCGGAAATTGGGAGATGTTGCCGCACGGCAATCTGCTGTCGATGGGAAGTAATTGCTATCGAAAAGCCGCGTTAGAGAGGCTTGGTACCACTTGGTGTGCTCGCGTATTCCATCGATTCCTCGCGGTGATTCGATGCTCCATTAACGAGCATCGAGAACTTGGGATAGGAAGTTGTGTACGAACGCGCGAAGATACACGTCACCGATGATATATGTGTTTTATCGGCAATCAAACTGGCGCCAAGATCGCCGGACCGTCGATTGATGGTTTCGTGTAACTCGTGTCTTTCAATTCTGCTGAACAGTAAATTCAACTTCCGTTGCATTTGTTTCTTTTCTTTTAATTTCGACGAATTTTCTTGAAGAGTTTTCTCTTTTAATTTTTCTTTTTATAATTAACGATTGTTTATTAACATTGTCTTCTTTTTTCTTTTTTTTCTTTTTCGTCTATCTTTAATTGAAATTGAGTGACTACAATATATAACAGTCGGTATTTCTGCCTGTAATTAACTGCCTTCTTCGTCTCTAATTTTCACCCTCATTGCATCCGCACATTCTTTTTTCTCTCTCTTTCTTTCTCTCACATTCATTCTACTTTCTTCCCCATCCTCGCCCACTTTTCTTCCTCGACTCCTCGATTATGGAGTCTCTCATTACAATTAACCTCCACGATCCCTCCTCCACATCCTCGCTATTTCTCACACTTGTACTTTCGCCCTCCTCCTTTCTCTCTCAACATCTGACACATCGGCCAGTCCCTTGCGTGCCAGATATTGCACAGTGGTCGGTTTCGTGTATAGAACGGCATAGAACGAACGAACGAACATTCGTTCCCCGTCAATCTCGTGAAACGTCGAGAAGGGTGGCCAGAATACGTGCAAGATAATAAAAAAGAAAGAAAGAAAAGAAAAATGGAAGAAGAAGAACTAAAAACTTTAGACCAAACACTCTAAACATCATACACTTTATGTACAAATACATAATTATACAAAAATCAAGCAACAAATAACATAAAAAAAATACGATTCCATTCATCCTCTATCTATTCTAAAATTCTAAAGAAAAATCAAACAACAAATGAATACATCATTACGACGACGAGAAAGAAATCTTTTCTCACCAAATCTACCCTCCCATCTAATATTCTAAAATTAAATAAAAATTACAACAACGAAACCGCGTCATTGATACATCCTTCCTCGTCCCAAAGAAGAACCCTTCCTCGCCACAATCCATTTAACTTTCTCCTTCCACCTCCTTTCAACCCAACTTCCATCCACCCCCTCTCCCCCCTCCAAACATCGCGTTTGAACCGGCGCTCGTCGCGTTTGTTCCATGAAACAAAATAGCCCGACGCTGTTGTTCACCGGGGCTATCGCCGGTTGCCGAGGCCGTGGGTGACCGTGGTCGTCGAGGGGGTGGTGGCGGATCGATAGGTGGGGCGCATGGCCGCAGAGAGCCACGGCCGTGCCACTCGCACGGCCCCGAAAACTTTTCCTTCGCCCTTCGTTGACTACTACTACTGCTATTGCTGCTGCTGTTGCTGTTGTTGTCTCCGTTGGGCGGCCGCGAAAGGACACAACCCTTCGTCCTCTCACCCCCCCAGTCGCGTCTCTTCTTCCCTTCCTTTTCCATGGATTCGCACGATTTTAATCGGGAACAATTCGAGACGAATGCGCCTTGAACTGTTTCTTGTTGCTTCTCTGAACTCGAGGAGTAAAGTGGAGGATAATGGAAATGAGTCAGACGAGCGTCCAAAATCGAAATCGGTGTTTGGAAACGGTAACGATTTGGTTAGTGGAATCGTAGAGGGGAATGGGTGTGTGGAATGTGGAATAGTGAATTGGTTGTTAATTGAGGGTTATTGTTTGGCGTTCGGTTTTCCTTGCTTGGATGTTCTTCGAGATATTGTAGAGATGTTTGGTAAATATTATTATGGTAAGGGAAAGATTGGTAAATGGAAAAGATATTTGGAATTTTTTAGGGATATAAATTTTGGAATTGAATCGAGAATGGAATTTGATGGAAAAAGGAAATTAGTTTGGTATCGAATCGTTGTTAAGGGAGTTTTAATCTTGTGTAGGAATTGATTTCGTTCAAGTGTTTGAGCTTGATGGAAATTTCACTGGTCTTTAAATATCTTTAGAATATTGGACTTGTTTTTAAAATGAAATTTCACTTGTTCATTGTTCAAAAATTACCATAGAGAGCTCAAAATTTAAATATTGGCTTAGTCTCTTTATATATGTATATTAGAAAAAATAGGATTATCCCGTTTAATCCGATGAATACAAAATTATACGGAACCATTTTTCCAAAATTCTATCTTCAAGGCAAACTAATTAACAGCGCTTTCCTACTTTTTGGCCAATCAAAATAAGATGTGCTGAGGGCATCTAGAAGATTAGATGAAAATTCCTCGGAAATTCCATAGCCCAGAAACAAGGAAATATGCCAGCGTAATTATATTAAAGTTCATCGGTGCATCCGAGCAAAAAAAAAAAATGGCCCCTCAAGGCTTCTTTTGCTTCCAACCATTACTAATTGATTTTTTATTGTTGGTTTTCTTTTCGCAAACTTCGTCCATTTTTTTTTTTTCTATTTTATTTTTCTATTTCTATTCCAGAGAAATACCTTCCTCGAAGGATCTTCGAATTAAATTTGGACATTATTGAAATAAAATGTTGGAAGAGTAAACATTAATACAATGTCTTATTATTTGGCTAGACTTGTAAATTACTTAAGATGAAATATTTTATTTCTCATTTGAATTTGAATGATGTATGATTTATTTCATGCTTATTAAATTCATAAAAATTCTTTATTTTCGTTATTTTATTTTATTAACGAAAAATTAATTATCGTAAAATGCGAAATAAGATCATTCCTTCTATTTTATTTCACGAAAGTAATCCAAAATTTGGTCCATTCCTTGATTTTGTAATTTTAGAAATAACAAACCATGCTCGTATTTCAATGGAAGATAGAATATTCTACGAAATATCTCGAAAGAATCGATCAAACCCATTGTAATTTCCATGGAGGAAAATACGTTTTAATAATTTCGAGGTAGATGAATTTATCAAGGGACCAGACATCCGGTGGAAATAAGGATAATTATGTTTAATCGATAAAATTGCGCTAGAAACGATGCACAACGAGAAGGATCGGAAGGAAAAGTTAATATGAATATAGTAGCGTTATACAACTACATATATATAGAAAGAAAGGCATAAATAACGTTTCCATAATCGTTAAAAATGTTTTCCTTTAACTCTTAATCAAACGTCGGAAACGTTGATTAACGATACTCCCTGCTGCATCAACTTTCTTTCAGAATAATAAATCTCTCTTTCATTCTTATCAATTGAGAAGGATGAAGAACGTGTAAAGAAGAAAATTAAAGTTTGGAGTGTAGTTTGAAATGATGAGATAAATCTTTGAATTTCCTCTTTATTAGATTTACATATGATGAGGAATACGTTATATTACATTAAACATATGAAATACGCAAATATATATTATATGCAAATATTTGTAATAATAAAGCTTCGCCGTGATATTTGGCAAATTATGATGTACAACAGAAAATTATTTTATATTAACAAATATAAGAAATGGAATTAATTAATTGATACTATACACTTTAATCAAAATATATGGATGATCCATCCAATTCGATTTAATTCGATTAATCATTGTTTATAATTATTTATTATCTCAAATATTCATCGTTTATTTCCTTCTTTCATATATGTCATCTTCAACGCGATAATATTCCATTTTTTTTTTAAAAGCTCATCTTCAACTTTTCTATCTTCTGTAATAAAAATAATCGAGCAGATTATTTAATAAATACTCGAAACAAGATCAGATCTAAATCTAAATGTACATCGTACGATACAAACAATGCAAAAGATCATCGTAAAAATCGCGAATAATTGTTATTTTTTTTTTTATCAACGATTAAAATGACTGCCGTGTTTCATTTAAAGAGACGAAAGAGCGCTTCAAAACAGTTCTCACCCATCCAGAGAATTCTATTCTTTTTTCTTATTAATTTCCTCGCACACCAAACCCAGTTTTTCAGAGATCAACCACGTAAAAAAACGAGACAAAACGAGGCATTGAGTTGACTCGTGAACGAGGGATGGGCGCAATAAATCCTTGAAATATTTGCTCGGGGCTAATTTTCGTAAGAATAACATCACCGTGGAAAAAGTTCGTTTCTTTTTTGTTTTTTTTTTTTATATTATATATTTTTCAGAAATGCCAAGCACGTTCAAATAATCTCAAAGGAGAGAAGAGTTAGGAAGTTTGTCGAATCCGCTCGAGCTTCCTCGAATTCTTTTCGCCTCGTGCGATTCATCGATCTTAGCGGAAATGATCTTTGCTACTCATCGAGTCTTTTTTTCATCCGTTTCCCTCTCCATCGACCATCATCATCCGAGAAGATGAAAATTTCATCCTGTTGCTCGAGGAAAATCGATTCTGATACTTTACATTTTGCTCCGCTTCTATTTATCCTTTTGAGGAGAATGGGTTTCTTGGTATCAATGATCATTCTTGTAGAATTTCTGATGAATTTTTTCTTGAAAATTTATTGATTGAGAATTATTTTATAATTTAGTATAATGGATTAATGGATGAATAGATAAAGAGGAACAGAATTGCGTTTTACGTTTTTATAGTTTCCAAAATTATGAATAAAGAATTTTCGAAAAGACGAAAGAACGATCTAGGAAATCACGATCTTGTGATATTTATAACAATTTTTTATTTGACACTTGAAACGAAGTAATTGAACTGTGCTTAATTATATTCTAAGATTTCCAAATAGATTAAATATAACGCATACAATTAAATTTAGAAAATTGAAATTATTTTGAAAATAGAGACGTAATTTCATCATGCTACCTCTTCCCATTTAAGAAAATAATTCGAGGAAAAGAGTTCTCTTGGTGTTTATTAAAAAATTTCTTTCTTCATTTTACTTAAGTCCTGCTAACCCAGTTTGTACCTTTGTACCATTCTTTCTGAAACATCCTGTCCTGTTTCTTTCCCATTTTTGAAATTTTCATACTAATTATTAAACCATTGACAGTCTCTCTTTTCGTTTCAAAAAAGATAGAAAGAAAAATATTTTGCAAACTTTATTTTTTCCTTCCTCTTTATCTCCTCTCTTCTCTCTTTTCTCACTCTCTTTTCTTTTTTTGTCGTTCGATGTATACGCGCGAGAAACAATGCACAAAGATGGCCGATAGTCGCGTGGAATAATTTCCAGGAATAAATAGCCAGGCGTTGAGTTTTCGTTCAAAGTCGTATTTGTACTCGACAACAGCAGCGCGAGATTTTAATGTGACATGTTAAATAGGGATATTTAAACCCTGGATATCATTGTCACGGAGAAATTAATGAAAGGGTGAGGGCAAAGCGACTGGATTTAACGTGGAGAATAATTGTTTGTTTATGCGGAAAAGGGAACGCGAAACTTGTACATTACTCGATAAAAGAAAACTTTTAATTTTTCTCATAAGGATATTTATGAGAGAACACAAAGTGTGGTGAAAGAGCTGAATTTTTTCACTTGTAGATAAATGGATAGTAATAGAATTTATAGGATCAATTAAACGTATAAATGAACGTATGTTTATTAAGTATATTAAAAATATTTAATCTATATCTATTTTTCTTATAATTTACAAAGATTGTAGAATTGTTATTATTCTTCTGATATTTTAAAGTTTTTATTAGAAATCAGATTACGTATACTTTTTTCTTTAATTCGTTGTACTTAAAGAATAGAATTTAATAATTAAAAAAAGAATATCGCTGCTGCCAAAAATAATCCACGTTTTTTGTGAAATTTGAATTATTATATTCGATAAAAATATATTATTGTTATTATAATATTTCGATTTCGATCTATTCTATCATGAAAGGATATCTAAAATTGAGAAGAACGGTATCTTTTTTACTCGTTAGAAAGTTTTGAGTAGCGGGCCGTTCTCGATATTCCGCGAACTCTTCAACTAAGATAAGTTGATAAAACGGAAGGAACGATTAAATAACCGGTGAGTATGCTCTCACTGTGATAAGCCTCTCGACTCGTCGAGGATTGAATGAAATTAACTCGATGTTAAAGCAATTCTTATCGCCCACGAGAACAGTTCCACTCGTCGAAAGATGTTTCCTTCGAGTAAACAGCAAAAGCTTTCGCTACAACTCCGGCAAAAGTGTTTGGCGAATCTCTGTAATTCAAGAAGATTAATATTCTTGCAAATAAATAAATGAAAAGTTACGATACACCTACCTCACTGATTCATCACGAATATTTTTATTAAAGATAATTCTTCTTAAATGCGATTCAAAAAAATTTTCAAACTCCATCAAGAGATCAAATGTCTCGAAAAACAATAAAAGAAATTCGGACTTCAATTCGTATTTCAATTGTTCTTTTTACTTTTCTTACCTCATCATCATCTATTGTCTTTCAAAGGGGTGATTCCACGTATCTATGATCTATCATTTGATTTATCAATCAACCGCGTGATGCTTCTTGTCACACAAATTAATCAACGGGGTAGTAGCGAAAGGATGGAAATGGAAAGTTCTTAGTGGGTTTAATCAACCGTAAAGTAAGGAGAGTTACACGCCGTCGAAACTTAGAATTCGAGACGCGTTTCGAACAGTTTGGGGCGTACATCTTCAATTGCGTAACTCTAAGTTTCGTGTGATCAGTTATAGAACCGTCATAGAACGTTCAAAACTTGAATCGAATCCTCCAGATAACTTTTAAATAGTTTTCTTGTATTCGTAAATCTTCTCCCTTTCGCGGTGTTTTTATTTTAAACTAATGGATAATCGATGTTTGAAAACGATGAATATATATATATATATATATATATATATGTATGCATGAGAAACAATAGGCAATTCAATTGATGCACAATTAAATGAATATTATTATCCTCGAGAGTAATGGATGCGTAAATAAATGAGTATAATTATCATCTATGATAATTTGATTATAGTTGAATACAATTTCCGGATATATGGATCGCTTGAACACGAATCTAAATTTTCTATGCACAATTGGAACAATTGGCTTTTAGCGTCTGTAAAAATTTAATTTTCCGTAAATATAATAGAACAAGAAAAATCTAAATAGAGATTTATAACTTATAAATATTACGGTAATTTTCGATAAACGCTTTATACATCTTTCTATTCTTTTCACAATTATATCGTCCTTTTTTATTAAAACTTTTTATGTTATGTTATCTTATGACATATTTACGAAAATTAGAAAATATTTTTATCATTAAAAAAAAAAAAATAAATTAAACTTTATTCCAGATCCCTATATAATATATAAGATTTTTTAATTTTAAAAAAGCGAATAAAACTTTAGAAAAAAATCCTAAATAAGATGTAACATTAACTAAGGAGTATACTATAATTTACTAATATTATTTCATAAATAAAAAAATCAACGAATATAACTTACATTCGACGATATAATTTACAAAAAAAAATAGATATTAAAATCAAATTTATACAGATTATATGTAAGATATAGAGAAGTGTGTTCCACGTTTCGTTTCACTGCACAGTGATCTCGAAAAAAATGTATTAATTCTATCCCTTACCAGAAATACATACATTCTTTCCACCAAGAAAAAAATCTAACAGATCCATTGACTCTTCAACAACAATGGCATATTGGCAGAGAGCGAAAAAAGTTTCGATTTCTATTCAAAATATATTCCTCTACTATAAAAAGAAAAAAAAAAAATAAAATTCCACGAAAACGTGTACTCTTCAACGATGGTAGAATATTGGCAGAAGGCAAAAGAACGTTACGATCTTTCTTCGAGTTACAGTTCGAATTTTTTCGATTGGAAACTCGTAAGGAGGGGTGTTTATGTAAACTGTCGGTGAACGAGCTCCGATTCAATGGCTTGAATTGAAAACTCTTTCAAACGAGTATATAAATATAAATGTGTATATAGATACACGCATACATATGTATATATATATATATACGTGCACATATGCACGTGTCGTATAAAGGCAGGAATTTTTGAATGGCTGTCGAAAAGATTTTTATGGAATCGAGGTGGCCACGATACACGGCGAATCATTTTCGACTCGGTCCCGGTGGAAATTCAACGTTGGCTTGGAGAATCTCTTATGATATTAAGTTTTGAACGCGATTCGATAGAATGATATGACCACACCACCTGGGATTGGCAAGGAGACGCGTTTTACTTCACTTCCTTCCAAAGCCTTTTCGTCACGAGATAAACGCTCGATACGTCCTTTTAATTTTCTTGATGGAAAAATTATCACGGTGGTGCGATTGGGAGAATAAAAGAAGATCTTTGGGTTGAACTTTTTAATCAAATTTTGATATAGAAATTTCCTTCCTTTTTTTTTTTTACCATCGTAACTTTTAACTTCTTCATTCTCGTAAAATGTACAATACAGGATCTCCCCTTTAACTTATTTAAATACTGAAAGAAAATTTCTTTTTTTATAACTTTCTTCTTATAATATACCAGATTATTACCTTGTAATACTTACTTTGTAATTTATTTAAATCAGTGTACGTAATGTTATAAAAATAATCAAATGTATTTAATATAATATTTCTATCTCTGCTTACATTTTAAACAGTTACATTCAAGCAGTCAGTTTGAGGAAGGAACGTTTTTAAAAATAAGGCTTCCTCCTCCTTTTTCGCTATAATAAGGCTCTATGAAATCGATGGTTAAATTAAAAGCAACGATGGATGAAATCTTATCGGTTATCCGAGGCTCAAATCCTCTGGGGGAGGATTGGATAGTGTCGAACCAGGGAATTAAGTCGCGAGATCTGGCCGCTTCGGCCATATTGGGCCGGAAATATTTCGAGATTTACGATTCGACATAAATCTCGAGGTCAATGGGGAAAGTTTCCCTATTATTTTTGTCGCCAACCAACCCCGATCCGAGCCCCGGGCAACACGTTCCAACGTGTAATCCACTGTTCCTCTATATCCACCGTGTTCTAGATCGTCGATCTTTCGCGTTGGATCCGGATAAAACGAGGGAAGGGAGAACTCGGATGTGGTACGGTTTCGATAGAAATTGGTGTACCATCGTGTACCCAAGTTGTCGATTCTCCGTGTGCGTTCAACTCCAATCGAACTTTTTATTAATTTGGAATGTCGATGTTGAGCTCCATCTTCGATTTTTCATAGCCGAGTTTAATCGGTTCGATTATTTTTTAAAGTTTTTAATATTAAAAGGAAAGATGAAGGGGAAAAAAGAATTTGATTGTTCCATTCGATGTAAAAAGAAAAATCTATAACTTAAAAATTGTTACAATTTAACAACGAATTAATCATCGAGGAAGATTATATAGCATTTATTTAAAAGTGAAATTTATTTAATAAAATATCGATCTTGATAATCATTAAACTGTTTAAAGAAAAATTTAATTCCATTCGAAATTCCATCTAAACTCGACCATTTATTTCAAAATTATCGACTTATAATAATTGAAAGAGGAAAGAAATCGAAATCCATCCGACACAGTCTTTAAATCCTTCCATCACAATGTCCTCTCCAAAGTCGATAAATAGTCGTGAAAGTAACTTCGCATAACCTAGAAGAAGAAGAAGTTTAAGAGAGGGGGGGATCTGTCGAAACGTCTCGGGAATGGGAGGGCAACTTTCGTTCGGTAGACGTTTGAAAAATATTCCATCGAAGTAACCGCGAGTCTGGCTATTCGGTCGTGAAACGTGGGAACGCCGTGAGAGGATTATCAGAGTGTCTTGGAAGAAAAGCGTTATCGGACTTCTTGCTGGCTTGCTTTCGTCGCCGCGAGCGATTGCCCTGAAAACTTCGCCTTTCGAAACTTGCCCCTCGACTTTTTTCGCCCGCCATCTTTCTCCCCAAGGTCCACGCGCAAGTTGAGCGCGGGAAAAGGCGCGACTTCTTAATAAAATTTAAGTGGCTTTGGGGAGAGGTGAAGTCGATCGAATTGTTTTTTCGAGCCAGGACGGGAGAAGTTTATTTTTCTTCCTTCCTCTCTCGAAGGAAAGTGGTTCGTTAAAAGGTATGTATGTATCGATGCCGAGGTTGGATACGATTATATATACCCCCTGTAAAGAAATTTCTGGTTAGTGTAGGATAAAGGAAACAGGGGAGAGAAGAAAGTTTTAGACTTACCCTTGAGAGAGAGAAGTTTTGGTCGCACGATTGTATCTTACTTGATCTTAGTTCTTGTCACTACGGTCCTCCATCTGCTCTTAAAATCGACTTTTTTTTCAGATGATTTTATACACATGATTGAAGAATCATCTTCGATATGGTTCGATTGTGATTTGTAATCTTCTTGTAAGTGAAATTATAAACTTTCATATATGAAAATGTGTTTTAGTATTTAAAAATTTTAATTAATTTAATTTATCAATACGAAATATATATCCTCAAATATATCCTTGCCAAAATTCATTATAAAATAAATCCTACCCTTTCCCTATAACAAAATTAAAAGAAAACCATACGCGTAGAAATTCTCTTTAAATTTTAAATTATTCTAATTTAGAAATGAAACGAGCTTCAGTATATATATATATATATATTCAAAACTCACCGCGAGATAAATCTCCCTATTTTTAATAAAGAAAATAAATAAATAAATAAAAAGAAATCGCAAGCGTAAAAATATCCTTTAAATTTTAATTATTTTAATTTAAAAACGAAACGACATATTCCCCGAAATTCAATGTGCGAGGTAAATCTTCCTCGATGAAACAAAAACAAAAAAAAAAAAAAGAAGGGGTGCAAGAATAAAAATTCTCTTTAAATTTTAATTAGCAACGAACGCGACCCCCTCTCGAAATCCACTTCGCGAAATAAATCTTCCCTTTTCCCTTTGGCAGCAAAACACAAAAAGAAAATCATCGTGTAGAAATACTTTAATCGTTCCAATTTAAAGAAAGCCTCGACACATTCTCGAAAATTCAAATTTCTTCCCAGCAGGAAGGAAGCCAGCAGTTTCATCGTGGCATCCGGAGACGGAGGGATGCGTTATTAATGGATTATTTCGGAGGAAATTGCGCGACAACGATCGGTTGCTCGGATAGCACGGCGAAGCCGTGGAGAAAGGGTGATACGGGTAATCCGTGGGGGTGTCGTCGTGATACATTGCTCTTGAAGCGTGTCGGAGTTGCGTAAGGGCATATTTCTGACGCAATGGCGGATGTGTGTACACGAGCCTGGCCTCCATGCAGGAATATTTAATCCGCTTTGGAACGCAAACAAGGATTTTATCCTTGGATCGCATCCCTTCACGGACATCCTTCGACCCTATTGACTGCGACGACGTGATTTGCGACGCGTGGAGTCGACGATTCGTTCGAGTGGGCGCGTGGAATAATTTTCTGTAAGAGTGGTTTGGTCCGCGAGTTAATCGATTCCAAATTTTGTTTCGAAATCGTGGGCGGACATGAAATATGCGCGTGGCGAAAATGGAGTGAAATTAATTAGAATGAAATTAGGCTCTCGTGGTTGAATTGGGATGTGTAGGATGATGATGATTATGGTGGTGGTAGTCGAAAATTAATTGGGTCAAGATAGGTTTGTTTTGTGATAAAGTTAATTGGATAACGTTGGATAAAAGTTGGGCATGTATTTTGTAACGTAACATGATATATTTGGTTTATCAAATTTTGATCAATTTAATTATTACGTTAAATTTTGTATTATATTTATTAAATTAATCAAAATTTTTTATTACGGATTTTTCTTTTCTTCTATTAATATTTTATGAAATTTTTAATCCATATAAAAAGAGATGAAAATATTTAAAAAAATAATAATGATTCAATAATAGAACATTCTTCCTATTAATATTTAATAAATTTAATATCTGCATTAAATTTACGTTTATTATTCAAACGATGGAAAATTTATCTTGGTATAAAGCAAATTTTGTAAAAAGAAAAAGAAAATTGAAATATATGGATTTTAATATACGTATAAGAAAGTTGTATAAATACATTTGATATTGAAAAGTTTCAAAAAACTTTTATATGTCTTCCAAAATGTCCAAATAGTCTAGATTTTCGATACTTTATTTAAAAATTGTTATTAAATATCTAATCTAAAAATATAAATTACAAAATCAAATTTTTTATTCCATTTAAATGTTCATAATATATAGTTTATAATTCTATGTGAATTGTCGATATTTCGATCATACATAAAAAGTATATAAATATTTTTTCAAACGAGTATTCTCTTCTTTTGTATTATAATTAATAAATATTTATAAAAAATAAATACTTTTTGCTGGTACAAATTTAATCATCCGACCAACTTTTTCAATTTTCTACCGAAGAGTTTAATTATGGTGAATGTTTCTCCCTGCCTACGATTTGAAATTTGCAATTTTTCTTTGACTCTATGTAATATTACAATATTTTATCCTAAATTATATCTTTTTAGTATGAAAATACTCTTTAGTTGAAGTAAACTTACTTAGTTAGTTCAACTTACATAGAACAGCTTTGGTAAAAGTTGAGCTTGAAATTTATAAACTTCCTTCGAAATATATAAAACAAAATCCATTTTTCGTCACTGCGTTTCGTTATAAAATTTTATTATACGCAAAAGTTTCAAAATATATATCTTCTTGAAAAATAAAATAAAAATATATTTTATTCGACAAAAACTCGACTTTTTAATTACTTTTTCCTCTCCTCAATTTCTATTAAACATCTTGAACACATCAAACATTGTTATAAACAATTTGAAAATTTTTAATTTTCTTTCACAATTTAAAATAGTAACTACGTTATTACAAAATTCTACATAGATCGACGTAACGATTAAATTTATGCTAACATAAAAATTATATGATGTTTTCTCTGGCATAAAAATATGCTTTCTTTCTCACGCATAATTCCAAAATTTATTTTTTCTCAACTCGAGCTTGATTACTTGTTATTTTTTTTTTCAATTTTTATAATAATTAAATATTTTAAACGTAGCATTTTCACCATCCCTTAACATTTTCCTATAAAAACCATAAATTAATCAAGAGGATCCAAGAGAAAGACGAAGTAAACTTCCGGTTGGCAACCGGAAGCCCGCCAGTTATTACACACTCAATAGAAACCAGTTAGAGGTTGCGGGATCTCTTCATAGACCAAGCTACCGGATCATGTTGAGAATACTATCTTGACCCCAAGATCCATAAGAGACTATGCATTTGCTAGTATTACTAGCATCCCTCTTCGTGGTTTCCTCTTGGGCTTGTGGCTCACGCTCGAATCGACTAGCTTTTCGTATATTATTACGCCCATACACTTTTTATAAAATACTCGAAACGCATTGATAAAAAGAATAAGGGCAGAATATTTTGTCTGAAAAATATAATATTTTATAATAAAAAAAAAAATAAAGAAAAATGCATCGAAAATAAATAAAAAAATAACTTTAAATATCCAAACTATAATATAATTTGATACGATGTGCCAATAGTACTTTATAATTGGAATTACTAGTTAATAATAATTGTATTTAAAAAAAAAAAGATAATTTTATATATACTTACAGTTCAATAATAAAAATATTTATAACGAATATGAACATTTTTATTATTATGTTAGAAAAATTTCCAATATTCCAATTTGTGGTATCGAGAAGGATAATTTGGAATGAAATAGCTCCTTAATGAGAACTGGACGAGGGTAATATTGGTAATTTCTTTCGAACTGAAAATGTAGGGAAAATTAGATAAATTTATTATACATTTCGCTGCGTCCACGGAAAAAACTGAAAAGAACGATCTCCAAAGAGGATGCTATACTCGTGGAAAGATCAATGGGCCATCAGAGGCTTGTGAACGAGCCAGCCGGCCGGAAGTCCTCTGATAGTCGATTTATTAAATCCTATTGGCCTTTCAAAAATTAGGCGTCCGGGAAAATGATCATCAAGAGAGGACATTATATCCAAGTGTGTGTCATTATAAGGAAATACCTCGCGTGCTAGAAATTTAATCACAATTTTTATTCGATTAAATTAATAGCCGAATATTCTAGCTCTAATCTAAAAATATTCTATACTTTCTAATCTATTTTGTATTTTAAAATCTAAAAAATTCAAATTTCAAGAAAAATGATGGCAAAGAATATTAGAATGCAAACAAACCGATATTAAGTCAATAGTAAAATTAATACAATAACGAACTAAAATGGAATGCTGACGATCATTCTTGCACTGCACACGTGTGCAAAATAAAAGTCAAATATGTAAAAAACTTCTCTTCATTTTTCATCTTTCTTGGAAAAATTCATGATGCAACCGTATGCATCATCCGCCATAAAAAGAGAAAATTCCTATGACGTATACGTTGTGTCACCGTTTCTCGAATGTTGCTATAAAAAAGAAACATATTATTATTAAATTAGATTAAATAAGACACGAGAGCAAAATGTTAGAAGATGACTTGCTTGTTCGTAATTTTGGAATAGATTGTACGCGAAAGTATCGATCACTCGAGGCACTCTTACGATCACGTTTCGAATTCATTGGCGTCCGGTCGTGGAATTCGCGTCAGGCATCGATGGTATGCTGTTCCACGACGAGACAATTCGAGGGATTCTGTGAGCGAGCAGAAAATGCGCTTATGCCGTACGCACGATCGAAGCCGCGCGTTGTTTTCCCTCGTTCCACGCCTACGATTCAGCGAAATTCTGCGCGAAATTGCGGCCCGGAATCCCATGGTCATCAGGTTTCTGTTTGCCTTTGCATTGCGATTCAATTTTCAACGATTGAAATTTTGATTTTATCGAAATTTAGTTTAGAAATATTTGAGGAAATTTGAGGAAATTGGAGCTAAGGATTGGAAAAATTATGAAAAATTTCCAAAGTATATTGGGATGTTGATTCTCGTGGTAATCGGGTTTCTGTTTGCATTTGCATTGCAATTCAATTTTCAACCATTGAAATTTTGATTTTTAAAAATATTTAAGGAAATTTGAGAAAATTGTGTAAAGTTTAAAAGAATTGTAAAAACTTGCAAACCGATTTACTTGATCATTTATTTTCTATCTGTGTATTTTTGCATTATATTCATTTTTCAATAATGGAAATTTTGATCTGGTCGAAATTTGACTTGAAATATTTAAAAAAGATGGAAGAATGGAAGAAGTTTATTTTAAATTTGAGACAATTGTGAAAATTTTAATATAATTAGAAATATTTTAAAAAGTATATACATATTCGATACAAGAATATTGAGAATATTCAAAATATAAATCGCGTATTTTTTATACAATAAAATATTTTTGTAAAAATATGACAAAATGTGAAAAATTGAATGAATAATAAAATTCTGTCGACAAAAAATATTTTGCAATATCGAAAATGCTGTAAATAAAATTTTTAAAGAATTTACAGAAAATCAGATTTTTAACGAAATTTTTAACAAAACTGCATTTGAAAAGCTTTGTATTCTTAAAATTGTAATATTTTTTTTATCTACATTAAATAAATTCATTTTTAACAAATAGTTTAATAAACAATTTCAAATTTTTAAATTTCCAATCAATTCTTCCAGATAAAATCGTTTTCCAGAAAAAATTTTGTATAATTTTCTTCTAATCGATCCTATATCGTATTAAAGAGTAAAGCTATATTTTATGAAAAAAAAAATCGAAATTAATATAAAAGTTGTTCCATACAAATACAAATTGCGTCGAATAAAAATTACATGGAACAAACGTAGCAATATTACATACAAGAGTATGTATCAATTTAAAACAGTATCCCCAAATAAGGATCATATATTTAAAATGAACGTCGCGTGAAACATTGTACAACAATTTGTACACCAAACGAGTAATAGGAGAAACGTCACGAAGAGCAATAGACTTTCCTTTCGTGATGGATAAAACCTGTATTCTTGTCTATAATGATGATGCAACGATGTCGTTTAAAGATATCCATCTTACTTTCCGATTTTTCCTCGAGAATGAAAAAAAAAAAACCAGTTTTCTTCTTATCTCTTTCAAAGAACGGGAAGAGAGAAATTTTTTTAATAGAAATGTCAAGGAAAAGAAAATTCTCCACGTTGACGGAGAATAATCTTTTAATCTCTATTATTAACCTTTTTTTAATTTAAACGAAAACGAATTTAAACTCGTCGTTTAAATTCAAAGACTGATAACTTTCTATTTATATATTCTCTATTCCTAATTATAAATATATTATTCTAATCTAAACGTGTTCAAAAAAAAATTGAAAAAAATTTTCGATGGTGGATGATCGATACTTTGATACAAAATATTTACAAAATGGTGGAAAAGGTAACGAAATCAAAACGACTATGCATATCGATGATACACTGGCTCGTATCGAATATATATGCATATGCAAAAGATTGAGTAATTGAAAAAAATTTTGTCTTAGCATATTTATTGAAAAATATCCTCTGAATTAAACTTCGATTAAATTCACGATTGAGATTTTTGATTGAAATAACATCTGCGTTGATTGATCATCGAGGGGGAAAAATTTGACACGTGTATAAAATATTATTAATTACACAAGATAAGAAATAAAGTTTTCGAGTATTGGCAGAAAACACGATCAATTGCGCAAGAGAGAAGAAGGATCTTTTTACGAAAGGGCTTTAAAAAGAGACGGCAAGAAGGGATTTATGATTAATCGAAATATAATACCGCGAAAGAGGTTTCGCGTGCATCCAATGGAAACGACAATTATGCATACTTTCCGTGTACGTGACGTACACCAAATTGCATAACAATGGTTGAAATCAATTTTCAATCTGGCGCCAGATGAAAATCCTTGCCTCGTATCGAGGATATGGAAAAACATTGTGCTGGCAGAATGTGGACACGTTAATGTTCCCTGAAATTCTCCACTTTGAATATGAAATTCGCGTAATGGATTCTCTGCCCGATATTCATTCTATTTATTTCTAATTGTTTCAAATGTATCATCCATAATTTTAAATAAAACGAAAGATATTTTTTGAAATTTTTCTAATCATCTTTTTTAAACTCTGTTAATTTTTAAACGATCGTCGAATTTATAACATGTATCGAAACGTGAATGATCAAGTTATATGTAATCAAATCTAAATATTAACTTTTTTTTTTTTTGTAAATTGAAAATCCATTAAAATTGGAATCTACGACAGTATGTATTTTATTGAAATAAATATTATTAGTAATTCCATAAAATCCATCGTTCATTTTTAACCTTCGCTAAATTCACGTGTATTTCATTTATATTATGAAATGGAATACAAGTATTATTATTTTTAAATGAATTATGTATATAGAAAATATTCACTTGCAAATTTGAGCCAGCATCGGACTCTCAATGAATATGAATATTTAAATATTTCATATAATTGATCATAATATGATGCATGCAAATGAAAATATAAAAGCAAAGCTATATTTTAACACATAAAATGCATACGTGTTTCCAATAGCGAAGAGGTTGAAAACTCATCCAATGATGATCAAACGTGATGGCTTCTACAGTCAAACTGTAACTTTCTATCTAAATTGTATCCTCGACTTATTTCTCCTGCAAATGGCCTTCTCTCTCTCCCCTCCTTTTAGAAAAATAAATTTGCAGTGGAACCATTTGGAAGGAAGGAGACCAGTCATCGAATAATCTTAAACAAAAAAGATTATTAGTCAATATAAGAAGTCGAATAAAAAGCAAAGTAATATAATTTTCAAACGTAAAATTATAATAATAATTCATTACAATGTACCTTTACACTAATTTATTTCTTTACAATTGACAGAATAATTCAAGCGCAATAAATAATATACATACGTTTAACCCTCGAATAATTTTACAAACCAATAGAAATTGGCAATTGATTGCAATTGAACGCAGATCCCAAGAATCGCCTCGGTATCCAGAATCACAATCGCTCACCTTTGGAATTTCCCAAAGAATTGGAAACCCCTTTCAGAAACTTTGCACGAGTTCACAATTCTCAACCAGACACAGACACTCCCTCCGCTCGCCATAATTATTAATTCTTCTCTTCTCGATCCAAGAAACTTGGTCTGCAACGAGAGGAGGCCACTTAATTTCCCTCCCCCTGCAAATCCATTTATACGCAAGGTTCGAGTCACGGTCTTGTAACTAGATTAACGAACAGTCTCCACCAAGCAGCTAAGGTAACGTCCCGTGAACTTTCGCTATTCGACTCACCCCCTCCCCGTTTCCTGTGTACTCACCAGTTTCCCGGTACGTAATCCCGGACGAATGCGAGTTTCTTGGATAGAAAAACTGAACAAAAGCGAGAGACCCCCAAGCGAAGGCCAATGAAAGTGTTGGCACGTGTGCAGAAAGGAAGAAGAAAGAAGGAGGGAGGGTAAGAAAATTTTAAGAAGAGCCTCGAAGGGGTGTATACGCCTGTGGTGATATTTGAGAAGAAGAGGAGGAATTCTTGGAAGGAAATCGAGTGGAGCTTTGATGTGATTGCATTGTTGTTCGAAAAAGGTTAATGCTTATAGGATGGGGGGTTGTAGGATGGCTAGGTTGTGGGTTAAGATTGTGATTCTTCTGGCGAGAAGTCAATTTGCGGGGTATAAAAGGGGTGAGGAAATTTTCTTTGAAATTTTTCTTTTTTATTTTCCGCTTTAATAGTTTGATCTGTACTGTTATCGATTGATAAGTGTATTCCCCTGATGGACAGATTGGGATATAATTTTTTTGACGGAGCTATTGTGGCGAGAATATAAATAGGAACAGTTTTTTTTTTTTTTTAATATTTGTGTAAAAAGTAGTTAGAATTTTTTCATTTTGATTGAGAAATAAAAATGAACGATACCAATTTTTTTGTTCAGGCTTGTAGAATCGAAGATTGCCTCGCGAATAAACATCGACACTCTATGTACACTTTTTTAAATTTTTAAATACACTTTAATATTTAACTCCCTATCAGAATATGAATAACAATTAGAACTTTTGCATAAATATCAAATTTTTGATTCGCATTATTGTTATTATACGGATAAACATTACACTTGTATCCATATCGAAATTAATTTAATCCAGAAATAAAATTTTTAATGAAAATGTTTATTTTACACGAGATCGAAATCCACGACTTTGTTGCTTCGAAACAACCAACAAAAAACTGTGTTCCGCAATAATTACACAGAGCACTAATTGATCCAAAACATGCAATTAAGCCGTCGGATAAAAAACATTCACCGCAAAAAAGAGAGAGAGAGAGAGAGAGAAGAACATCTATTTCACTGGTAACTTTCCACGTTATACCTCGAGTAACAACAACGTTGGGGATCCAATTACGGGACCAAAAAGACAGAGAGAGACAGACAGAGAGACAGAGAGAGAGAGAGAGAGAGAGAAGGGAAAGAGAGAGAAGGAAAAAAGAGCGATCCGTGAAAGTGAATGAATCGAGATCGAGTTCCCTGATCCGAGATTTTTCAACCGGCATTCGATCATTAACGGCGTTCTATTTTTTTTTTCTTTTTTCTTTTTCTTTTTTTTTTTTAACGTCAATAAAACGTCGATCAAGTCAACATCGATGGAAGTAACACGGGCGCGAAACAAGGCCGAGCAATCGCGTGTAGAAGGGCGCAGAAAGAGTTGAAGAGTAGGGAAAATTCGCGGGAAAATTTCGAGAAAAATTGCCGCGACACCTGTTGGTCGCCGCCACGACGGCTGCCATTTGCGTCGCGCTGCTTGACCTCGCCCTCTCCAACCCCAGTTACCATCATTGAAATCGCGAACGTTTTAATCGAAACCTTCGTGCACCCTCGTCGTCGATTTTAACTCGCTCGTCCGCAGAATTTTAATTTGGCGAATTTGACGTAAGTAAGACGATATTTTTTTTTTCTAATAATATATATTTAAATAAATATATGTACAGATATTCCAGAGATAATAGTTTAGAAAAAATTCAGATGACTAAAATTCTGTTAGTTTAAAAAAGGTGAAATTATTATTAACATATAATATTCGAAGAACTATTGATCGATAAATAAGATAATAATAGAGAGTGAAACTTTATAATTTTTTTAAAGAAATGGATATCATTTTTCTTACTTCGAGTTTCTAGATTGAGAAGTTCGATTTCGAAAGCTTCGAAATTAAAATAATCGGAAGCAATTCGAGTTATGGATAAAATTCAAACTTCCCTGGTGATAGAACGGATGCTGGTAGAATAGATGGTGGTAGACTGTGCGGCGATGCATCAATACGTGTGCACGTTTGTCATTCGGGATTCTCGTTGGACGAAACATCTGTAGAACACGGTGTACAGATACGCTGGGGATAGAATCGAACGTCAGCAGATATTTTGAATAATGGAATAAGGCGCGATTAGTGTTGCAAATCGTGGTATTATTCAAAGCATGCACATCATCCCGTTACCATATACTCGAGAAATTTCGCACGTGCTAATTCAACCTGTCTGACTTCGAAACGTCGGGGAAAAAGAAATTCTCCAATATTAATTTAACTCGAAATAGAGTAAAACAGAAATTATTTAAAAAAAAAAAGATATCAATTACAAATTAACAAACTAATCGCTAGAAAATTTCTTTACATTATTCATCTATGCATTATTCATGTAACCGATTTCTAGAAAAAATTTCCAAACACTTTCACACAAGTGTTCATCCATCGATTAAATTTTATTAGGCTAGAAACTTTCCTAACATGAAAAAGATTGAAAATCGCGTTAAAAATCTGTTTAAAAAATTCGTCAAACGGAATTGCCGCCAATTTCGTTTCGTCGAAGAATTACGTATCCACAGGTAGTCGATAGTGACGTGACATTCTGAGGCGCGACGTTACCAGATTCGCGGCAGTTGGTCCGTGAATGAATCGAAACGAGTTTCCTCCCGGCCAACTGCCGGGAACGAAACGATTGAATTTCCCTTGTGGACGAGAGAATTCCCCGTACCACGGGTCTACGATGACCCGTGCGGAGGGCAAAGTTTCCGGGAAAAGGCGCGATCGACCCGCCATCGCCTCGAACTTTTGGCTTCGTTTTGTCTAATCCCGGGATTATGAGGAAATCGGTTGCAAAAACGTGACTCGAGTGAAATATTCTCGCAGGATGAAACTGAATCGTTTCGAAAATAGGATTTAGTTTTTCTTTTATTTCGCAATTACAATTTTATATATACGAAATTTCAAGCAAGTATATTTATTATGTATTATAACATCGTTATCATGGGGAAGAAATTTCGATCGTTGTTCCTTCTATTGGATAGGATTAAAAAATTTATTATAATTAGATTTAATCCGAATAGCTTTTCGTGTTAATAAATTTTATAGTATAGTAGATTCTGAAACGTTTCAAAAAAATTCTCGCGGAAACGTTTCATCGCGATAGTCGTGTTTGAGCGTTAAGCGACAAATGATCATAAAGATTGCATTGAATAAAAAAGATACGAAACAAGCGGAAATTCGAAAATAATCTAAACTCGAAAACACGAGTGGAAATTCACGGAACGAAACGAAAGCGTGTGATTAAAGGTAAAGGCAAAGGAAGCAAAGGAGGATTAGAAATAGTCGAGGATTTATCGTAATCTCTCAGAAGTGGGAGTTTACGCCCTCGTTGCACGCGATATATGCATATAATATCGCGTAACACGTAACAATTAACCGATATTCGAATATGGCGTTGCCGTTGAACATCCGTAATATTGGCATTAATCCCGCAATAACGAGAACACCGATTTCGATTTCGAATTATTACGAATATCCTTGGCTTTAAACGCGCGTTCATCCGCTGGATTCCAAACTGGGGGGATTTTGCCCCGTTACTCTTGTTCCAACCTTACCTTTCGCGGTTAACGTCTCGTTGAATTACAGCTAGGGCTTACAGCCGTTACGGTTTACACGGTCAATGCGCGTTCAATGTTGTGTCACGCGTTGACGGTGATATCGTGTCAACGCTGAATGGCCAAAGTACACGTTGGATATAGTATATTCTAAGTCGGGTGGCGTTTGATGCTGAATAATGGCGACCCATTATTTTCATCCTCCTGTTCTTCCTGTTCGACAAAGAAGCTTTATACGATACGAATCGTGTTTTATGATAATTTAACGTTGGATTCTGGACGTGGAATCTTTGTCTGTTGGACAGTGACGTGATTCGTTTATTTCTTTTTTTTTTTAAATTATATTATTGATTGGTCAATTTAGTTTATCTGTGCGGCAATGTTTCATTGGATAATAGCCTCTCTTCTTTTTGATTGATTTTAACGTGACTCGTATATTTTTTTATGAGAGTTTTGTGACAAAGAAATAAATTTTAAAAAATCCTAAACTATCATTTTTTCTATTTGATTTTTCTTTCATTTTCGATATTAAATTTGTTAAAAAATATAAAATGTGGGAGAGGAGTGAAAAACGGCGTCCACTTTTTACTTTGTAATATTTTAATTTTTTGAATACTGGAAATAAAAGTTCAAACTTGTCATGTTATGTTTTAAAATATTTTAAGATAAGGATAATTTCTTGTCGATGGTCTAAAATTTAAAGGGAATCAAAAAAGGAAAAAGATTTTCGAAACTTAAAAACTGATCGGGAAAATGTATTCTTTGACGCGAGATTAGAAGATAAAATCTTTCAAGTTGAAAGTATTGTATCACGGATACGGATACATGGTTGAAACTGCAGCACACGATATCTAACACACGATAAAGCTTCAAAATACCTTTGTTCGAGACATGTAGTGGTATCGTTAAATCTATTTATTCGACCGCTGACTGCGCTCCCAAAGCCGAGAATCGGCCATTGTTAGCGCAGAAATTCGTAAGTTCTTTCCTTTAACATCGTAAAACCGTCGCATCTAAACTCCAAACGTTTTTTCACGGACATATATTCGTTGTCCAATATAGAAGCGTTCGACAAAGGAGACAAGCTTTCACAAAAAAAAAAAAGAAAAAAAGTAGATATTGTTTCAATTCTCAATTCCAGTTAACTTTCAAAGCATTCGTTATCTGATACGTCATATACATATATATATCCATCACAATTCTAACCATTTCTCGAAAATAAAGCACGATCGATAAAACTATAGAAATTCTCAAATATGAATTCTCAAAAATTCTCTTTGTTACTTTGTGTATTCACGATCTTGAATTCGTCTGTCTCGGTATTAATCCTACCTTAAAAATATCTCGTATTCTTTGACAATTCTCCAAAAAGATATCTCACATTTCTACCTAATTTATTCGACAATCTCCAAATCTTGAAAATAATATCAAAATATCTATTAAATATCTATTAAATATACTTTCCTTTTTTAAAAGAAAAAAGTCTCCATTATTCCATATTATTTATTTTAATTTCCAAATCTAAGAGTCATCTCGATTCTTTTTCTCAAAAAACTACTTTCGCAGAATATATATCGCCTGTTCAAATCATTCAAGAGAAAATCACCGATCTCTCTAACTTATTACCAAAGAGTGTATCATCATTGCACACTCGCATCATCCAACGACTCGATTCCAAAGCCTTAAAGCTTGCCTGTAAGCTGAACACCATGGTGCACGTCACTTGGAGGCATCACATGGGGATCTTTCCTTCCTCTCGAATAAACCTGACACAGAAGCCGCAGATTTATCGAAAGGGGGGGGTCACTTTGCCCTGTCATATCGAAACATCCTTGCGAAACCTTCGAATTCAATCCTGAATCACGCGAGACGAGGAGCGCGGAGATCGTGGCTGCCTCTCGTTTCCAGGCTTTATGCTCGTTTGCTAATCCCATCCGGGGTTTAACCGGCTTCCAGTTGAACGTTTTACGTAAATCAACGGTTTCCCTATCGGGCGGAAAAGTTTATTAGGGTGAAACAGTTCGGTTTGCTTTTCGACGGATAAAGGTTCGTTGTAGGCGATCGTGTTATTATTCCGCCAAGTGTTCGATCGAACTTTGCGTGGCTGGCCGATATTTTACTGAATTAATAAACCATGTTACGTGTAATTTGTTTGTTGGCGCTCAAGTAGCGTCGAAGTTCGAGGGAAATTCAAAGTGGAAATTTCGTTGTGCAAAGATGATTAAGTAAGTTGGGGTTGGAATTCTTGGAATATCGGAATTGCAGGGATTAAAAAATTTAATGGTGCTTTCTACTTTGATAATAAAATATTGATGAATATTTTTTAAAATTTTTTAATTATCGAAAATCCTCCTAAATATCTAAATTTCTAAAATTTAATTTCTAAACAAAATGTTGCACAATGAGATATAAAAAGATAAACACGTGGAAGGAATTAACCAGGATAGCCCAATATCTTCTTATTACGAATATTGGCTCGTTATCAGGTGTTTGTTATACGTCTGACGTTTATTAGGCGTTTCTTAATTAGATCCCTCGTAATAGGCACACGGAAACAATTAGGTCTTGTTCTACTAGTAATAGTTTGGACGTGTCGGAGACATTCTCAGTAACAATATTGGCTGCTGATTCGAACTGCTCCTAATTCTATTGATTTTCGCTTGTATTTAAAACAAAATTGATCATCTATAATAAATTCGTATGCATAATAATAACAGTTTTATTAATTCTAAATTGTTATCTTATTTGAAACAATTGTAATAATCAATTGGTTAATCATAGGAATTTCTATAAATTAAATTTATATTTAATTCTCTAATTTCCTTGTACCTGCATAAACACAACGAAATATCGATTTTTTTATTATGAAGAAAGAGGAAGCTGAAAATTTTCTTTGTTACAATCATTTATTAAAATGAAGAAAATATATATTCGCAGAAAAAATTAAAAAGTTTTACCGAAATTTCTCCCGACTCGTGGAATAAATAAGAAACGAAAAATAACTTGGATAAAAACACTGCACGTCGGATTAAACAAATCCACAATGCCACGAGCTCGTCAAGGGAACAAGAATGTACCAGCTGTTTTCCGTCAAACTTTTTACTGGATCAACGTGGATCACCCAAACCGGACATTTCTTCTTTCCAACTTATTCGAGTCCGTGTAAAAAAAAAAAAAAAA